>NC_079204.1:35105549-35145371 GCF_026745355.1 Beta vulgaris subsp. vulgaris
CATCTTATAATAGAGGTCAATAAGAGATCCTCTAGTTCGCGAATGAACAATGCAACATATTCAATATAAAGATTCAATCTTTATACCCTATTTCATATAAAGCTGGAATATTTCAACAATTACAAGTGATATTCGGGTGTTTTGAGACTTGTTATTAATTTTATTATCCGCAAATATATCATTTGCTTTATAACTGTTTTTTTTGGTTGTTGAATGAAATAGGGGTCCTATTATGTTTAGGAGTCTAGTTCCCTTAAATCATTTGAGTCGGACAATTTGTTTTGGTTTACAAAGGAGTCTTTAATTTCTATCTGAAGTTGTCGTGTGATGTAGTTCTCACAAAGGCTGATAAGTTAAGTTGTTAGGAGTCTTAGCTTAGAAAACACTATTCATTCTTATCTTTGTGTTAGGCGTGGCTTTTCTTGTTTAGCCTAGCTAGGAGCCTTTGTAATTTTTCTTCTTAGTAGTTGTGTAATATATATATGTATGTTCTATGAGTAATAAAATCTGGTTTCTGTGTTTTTGTTTAACAATTCGAGTGCATTGAATTGAATTATTGGTTGTCGTACCAAGAACATACAAATTGAGGTTTGTACGCATCTCCTAATCGAGGTTAATTAATTAGCTATCGTACAGTTCCGGAGGCAACAATGCAACATATCCAATATAAAGATTCAATCTTTATCCCCTATTTCATATAAAGTTCGAATATTTCAACAATTACACTTTAGATTCAAGTGTTTGGAGACTTATTATTCATTTTACTAACCGCAAACACATCATTTACTTTATTTTATTTTTTTAGTTGCTGAATTATATAGGGGTCCTATTATGTTTAGGAGTCTAATTCGCATAAATCATTTATGTCTTGTTAGTTGTTTTGGTTTACCTATGTGTCTTCAATTTATATCTTAGGTTGTCGTGTGATATAGTTATCACAAAGGCTGATTTTTTATGTTGTTAGGAGTCCTAGCTTAGATAAGATTATTCATACTTATCTTTGTTTAGGCATGGCTTTGCTTGTTTAGCATAGCTAGGAGCCTTTGTTATTGATCTTCTTAGTAGTTGTATAGCATATATATGCACGTTCTATCAGTAATAAAATTTGGTGTGTGTTTTTTAATTTAACAATTCGAGTGCATTGCATAAAAATATTGGTTGTCGTACCAAGAACATACAAATTGAGGTTTGTATACATCTCCAAATCGAGGTTAATGAGAGATCCTATTCATATAAAGCTGGAATCTTTCAACAATTACAAGTGAGATTCGAGTGTTTTGAGACTTGTTGTTAATTCTACCATCCGAAAACATATCATTTACTTTATAACTATTTTTTTTTAGTTGTTGAATGATATAGGGGTCCTATTATGTTTTGGAATCTAATTCCCAAAAATCATTTGAGTCGCGCTGTTTGTTTTGGTTTACTTAGGAGTCTTTTATTTCTATCTTAAGTTAACGTGTGATGTAGTTCTCACAAAGGCTGATTTGTGATGTTGTTAGGAGTCTTAGCTTACAAAACACTATTCATAGTTATCTTTGTTTAGGCGTGGCTTTGCTTGTTTAGCTTATCTAAGAGTCTTTATCATTTTTATTATTAGTAGTTGTGTAATATATATATGCACGCGCTATCAGTAATAAAATCCGGTGTGTGTGTTTTAATTTAACAATTCGAGCGCGTTGCATATAATTATTGTTGTCGTACCAAGAACATACAAATGGAGGTTTGTGTGAATCTCATAATCGAGGTTAATGAGAGATCTTATAGTTCTCGAGGGAACAATATAACCTATCCAATATAAAGATATAATCTTTTGCCATATTTCATAAAAAGTTCGAATCTTTTAACAACTACAAGTGAGATTAGGGTGTTTTAAGACTTCTTTTTTTTTTTCACTATCCGCAAACACATCATTTGCTTTATAACACTCTTTTTTAGTTGTTGAATGTATCGGGATCCTATTATGTTTAGGAGTCTAATTCCCGTAAATCATTTGAGTCTTGCTAGTTGTTTAGGTTTACTTAGGAGTATTGAATTTCTATCTTAAATTGTCTTGTGATATAATTCTCATAAAGGCTGATTTTTTAAGTTGTTAGGAGTCCTAGTAGTTGTATTGTATATATATGCACGTTCTATCAGTAATAAAATTTGGTGTGTGTGTTTTAATTAAGAATTCGAGTGCATTGCATTGAATTATTTGTTGACGTACCAAGAACATACAAATTGAGGTTTGTGCGGATCTCCTAATCGAGGTTAATGAGAGATCCTATAGTACTCGAGAGAACAATACAACCGATCCAATATAAAGATTTAATCTTTATGCCTTATTTTATAGAAAATTCGAATCTTTCAACAATTACAATTGAGATTTTACTATCCGCAAACACATCATTTGCTTTATTTTATTTTTTTAGTTGTTGAATTATATAGGGGTCTTATTATGTTTAGGAGTCTAATTCCCTTAAATCATTTGAGTCTTATTAGTTGTTTTGGTTTACTTAGGTGCCTTCAATTTCGATCTTAGGTTGTCGTGTGATATAGTTATCACAACGGCTGATTTATTAAGTTCTTAGGATTCCTAACTTAGATAAGACTATTCCTACTTATCTTTGTTTAGGCGTGGCTTTGCTTGTTTAGCATAGCTAGGAGCCTTTGTTATTGATCTTCTTAGTAGTTGTATAGTATATATATGCACGTTCTATCAGTAATAAAATTTGGTGTGTGTTTTTTAATTTAACAATTCGAGTGCATTGCATAGAAATATTGGTTGTCGTACCAAGAACATACAAATTGAGGTTTGTGTACATCTCCAAATCGAGGTTAATGAGAGATCCTATTCATATAAAGCTGGAATCTTTCAACAATTACAAGTGAGATTCGGGTGTTTTGAGACTTGTTACTAATTCTACTATCCGCAAACATATCATTTACTTTATAACTATTTTTTTTAGTTGTTGAATGATATAGGGGTCGTATTATGTTTAGGAATCTAATTCCCAAAAATCATTTGAGTCGCGCTGTTTGTTTTGGTTTACTTAGGAGTCTTTTATTTCTATCTTAAGTTGTCGTGTGATGTAGTTCTCACAAAGGCTGATTTGTGAAGTTGTTAGGAGTCTTAGCTTACAAAACACTATTCATATTTATCTTTGTTTAGGCGTGGCTTTACTTGTTTAGCTTATCTAAGAATCTTTATCATTTATATTATTAGTAGTTGTGTAATATATATATGCACGCTCTATCAGTAATAAAATCCGGTGTGTGTGTTTTAATTTAACAATTCGAGCGCGTTGCATATAATTATTGTTGTCGTACCAAGAACATACAAATGGAGGTTTGTGTGAATCTCATAATCGAGGTTAATGAGAGATCTTATAGTTCTCGAGGGAACAATATAACCAATCCAATATAAAGATATAATCTTTTGCCATATTTCATAAAAAGTTCGAATCTTTTAACAACTACAAGTGAGATTAGGGTGTTTTAAGACTTTTTTTTTTTTTTTCACTAACCGCAAACACATCATTTGCTTTATAACACTCTTTTTTAGTTGTTGAATGTATCGGGATCCTATTATGTTTAGGAGTCTAATTCCCGTAAATCATTTGAGTCTTGCTAGTTGTTTAGGTTTACTTAGGAGTATTGAATTTCTATCCTAAATTGTCGTGTGATATAATTCTCATAAAGGCTGATTTTTTAAGTTGTTAGGAGTCCTAGTAGTTGTATTGTATATATATGCACGTTCTATCAGTAATAAAATTTGGTGTGTGTGTTTTAATTAAGAATTCGAGTGCATTGCATTGAATTATTTGTTGACGTACCAAGAACATACAAATTGAGGTTTGTGCGGATCTCCTAATCGAGGTTAATGAGAGATCCTATAGTACTCGAGAGAACAATACAACCGATCCAATATAAAGATTTAATCTTTATGCCTTATTTTATATAAATTCGAATCTTTCAACAATTACAATTGAGATTTTACTATCCACAAACACATCATTTGCTTTATTTTTTTTTTTTTTGAATTATATAGGGGTCTTATTATGTTTAGGAGTCTAATTCCCTTAAATCATTTGAGTCTTTTATGTTGTTTTGGTTTACTTAGGTGCCTTCAATTTCGATCTTAGGTTGTCGTGTGATATAGTTATCACAACGGCTGATTTATTAAGTCTTTAGGATTCCTAACTTAGATAAGACTATTTATACTTATCTTTGTTCAGGCGTGGCTTTGCTTGTTTAGCATAGCTAGGAGCCTTTGTCATTTACCTTCTTAGTAGTTGTGTAGTATATATATGCACGTTCTATCAGTATAAAATTTGGTGTGTGTGTTTTAATTTAACAATTCGAGTGCATTGCATTGAATTATTGATTGTCGTACCAAGAACATACAAATTGAGGTTTTGCGACCCTCTAATCGAGGTTAATGAGAGATCTTATAGTTCTCGAGAAAACGATACAACCCATCCAATATAAAGATTCAATCGTTATGCCATTTCATATAAAGTTCGAATCTTTCAACAATTACAATTGAGATTCAGGTGTTTTGAGATTGTTATTGATTTTACTATCCGCAAACACATCATTTGCTTTATTTTATTTTTTTAGTTTTTTGAATTATACAGGGGTCCACTTATGTTTAGGAGTCTAATTCCCTTAAATCGTTTGAGTCTTGTTACTTGCTTTGGTTTACTTAGGTGTCTTCAATTTCTGTCTTAGGTTGTCGTGTGATATAGTTATCACAAAGGCTGATTTATTAAGTTTTTAGGAGTCCTAGCTTAGATAAGACTATTCATACTTATCTTTGTTTAGGCGTGGCTTTGCTTGTTTAGCATAGCTAGGAGTCTTTGTTATTTATCTTCCTAGTAGTTTGTAATATATATATGCACGTTCTATCAGTAATAAAATTTGGTATGTGTGTTTTAATTTAACAATTCGAGTGCATTGCATTGAATTATTGATTATCGTACCAAGAACATACAAATTAAGGTTTGTGCGGATCTCCTAATCTAGGTTAATGAGAGATCCTATAGTTCTCGAGGGAATAATATAACCAATCCAATATAAAGATTCAATATTTATCCTATTTCATATAAAGATCAAATCTTTCAACAATTACAATTGAGATTCAGGTGTTTTGAGACTTGTTATTGATTTTACTATCCGCAAACACATCATTTGCTTAATTTTATTTTTTTAGTGTCTGAATTATATAGGAGTCCTCTTATGTTTAGGAGTCTAATTCCCTTAAATCGTTTGAGTCTTGTTACTTGTTTTGGTTTACTTAGGTGTCTTCAATTTCTATCTTAGGTTGTCGTGTGATATAGTTATCACAAAGGCTGATTTATTAGTTGTTAAAGTCCTAGCTTAGATAAGACTATTCATGCTTATCTTTTTTTAGGCGTGGCTTTGCTTGTTTAGCATAGCTAGGAGCCTTTGTTATTTATCTTCTTAGTAGTTGTGTAATATATATATGCACGTTCTATCAGTAATAAAATTTGGTGTGTGTGTGTTTTAATTTAACAATTCGAGTGCATTGCATTGAATTATTGATTGTCGTACCAAGAACATACAAATTGAGGTTTGTGCGGATCTCCTAATCTAGGTTAATGAGAGATCCTATAGTTCTCGAGGGAATAATACAATCGATCTAATATAAAGATTCAATCTTTATGCCCTAATTTTATAAAGATCAAATCTTTCAACAATTACAATTGAGATTCAGGTGTTTTGAGACTTGTTATTGATTTTACTATCCGCAAACACATCATTTGCCTAATTTTATTTTTTTAGTGTCTGAATTATATAGGGTCCTCTTATGTTTAGGAGTCTAATTCCCTTAAATCGTTTGAGTCTTGTTACTTGTTTTGGTTTACTTAGGTGTCTTCAATTTCTATCTTAGGTTGTCGTGTGATATAGTTATCACAAAGGCTGATTTATTAGGTTGTTATAAGTCCTAACTTAGATAAGACTATTCATACTTATCTTTATTTAAGCGTGGCTTTGCTTGTTTAGCATAGCTAGGAGCCTTTGTTATTTATCTTCTTAGTAGTTGTGTAGTATATATATATGCACGTTCTATCAGTAATAAAATTTGGTGTGTGTGTTTTAATTTAACAATTCGAGTGCATTGCATTGAATTATTGATTGTCGTACCAAGAACATACAAATTGAGGTTTGTGCGGATCTCCTAATCTAGGTTAATGAGAGATCCTATAGTTCTCGAGGGAATAATACAACCGATAATATAAAGATTCAATCTTTATGCCCTATTTATATAAAGATCAAATCTTTCAACAATTACAATTGAGATTCAGGTGTTTTGAGACTTGTTATTGATTTTACTATCCGCAAACACATCATTTGCTTTTTTATTTTTTTAGTGTTTGAATTATATAGGGGTCCTCGTATGTTTAGGAGTCTAATTCCCATAAATCGTTTGAGTCTTGTTACTTGTTTTGGTTTACTTGGTGTCTTCAATCTTAGCTTAGGTTGTCGTGTGATATAGTTCTCACAAAGGCTGATTTATTAAGTTGTTAGGATCCTAGCTTAGATAAGACTATTCATACTTATCTTTGTTTAGGCGTGGCTTTGCTTGTTTAGCATAGCTAGGAGCCTTTGTTATTTATCTTCTTAGTAGTTGTGTAGTATATATATGCACGTTCTATCAGTTATAAAATTTGGTGTGTGTGTTTTAATTTAACAATTCGAGTGCATTGCATTGAATTATTGATTGTCGTACCAATAACATTCAAATTGAGGTTTGTGCGCATCTCCTAATCGAGGTTAATGGGAGATCCTATAGTTCTCGAGGGAACGATACAACCCATCCAATATAAAGACTCAATCGTTATGCCATGTTTCATATAAAATCAAATCTTTCAACAATTACAATTGAGATTCAGGTGTTTTGAGATTGTTATTGATTTTACTATCCGCAAACACATCATTTGCTTTATTTTATTTTTTTGTTTTGAATTATATAGGGGTCCTTTATGTTTAGGAGTCTAATTCCTTAAATCGTTTAGTCTTGTTACTTGTTTTGGTTTACTTAGGTGTCTTCAATTTCTTCTTAGGTTGTCGTGTGATATAGTTATCACAAAGGCTGATTTATTAAGTTTTAGGAGTCCTAGCTTAGATAAGATATCATACTTATCTTTTTTAGGAATGGCTTTGCTTGTTTAGCATATCTAGGAGCCTTTGTTATTAATTAGTAGTTGTGTAGTATATATATGCACGTTCTATCAGTAATAAAATTTGGTGTGTGTGTGTTTTAATTTAACAATTCGAGTGCATTGCATTGAATTATTGATTGTCGTACCAAGAACATACAAATTGAGGTTTTGCGCATCTCCTAATCTAGGTTAATGAGAGATCCTATAGTTCTCGAGGGAATATACAATCGATCCAATATAAAGATTCAATCTTTATGCCCTATTTCATATAAAGATCAAATCTTTCAACAATTACAATTGAGATTCAGGTGCTTTGAGATTTGTTATTGATTTTACTATCCGCAAACACATCATTTGCTTTATTTTATTTTTTTAGTGTTTGAATTATATAGGGGTCCACTTATGTTTAGGAGTCTAATTCCCTTAAATTGTTTGAGTCTTGTTACTTGTTTTGGTTTACTTAGGGTCTTCAATTCTCTTTTAGGTTGTCGTGTGATATAGTTATCACAAAGGCTGATTTATTAAGTTGTTAGGAGTCCTACTTAGATAAGACTATCATACTTATCTTTGTTTAGGCGTGGCTTTGCTTGTTTAGCATAGCTAGGAGCCTTTGTTATTTATCTTCTTAGTAGTTGTATAGTATATTATATGACGTTCTATCAGTAATAAAATTTGGTGTGTGTGTGTTTAATTTAACAATTCGAGTGCATTGCATTGAATTATTGATTGTCGTACCAAGAACATACAAATTGAGGTTTTGTGCGCATCTCCTAATCGAGGTTAATGAAGAATCCTATAGTTCTCGAGGGAATAATACAACCGATGCAATATAAAGATTCAATCTTTATGCCCATTTCATATAAAGATCAAATCTTTCAAAATTACAATTGAGATTCAGGTGTTTTGAGACTTGTTATTATTTTACTATCCGCAAACACATCATTTGCTTATTTTATTTTTTTAGTGTCTGAATATATAGGGGTCCTATTATGTTTATGAGTCTAATTCCTCTAAATCGTTTGAGTCTTGTTCTTGTTTTGGTTTACTTAGGTGTCTTCAATTTCTATCTTAGGTGGTTGTGATATAGTTATCACAAAGGCTAATTTATTAAGTTGTTAGGAGTCCTAGCTTAGATAAGACTATTCATACTTATCTTTGTTTAGGCGTGGCTTTGCTTGTTTAGCATAGCTAGGAGCCTTTTTCATTTATCTTCTTAGTACTTGTGTAGTATATATATGCACGTTCTATCAGTAATAAAATTTGGTGTGTGGGTTTTAATTTAACAATTCGAGTGCATTCCATTGAATTATTGATTGTCGTAACAAGAACCTAAAAATTGATGTTTGTGCGCATCTCCTAATCGAGGTTAATGAGAGATCCTATAGTTCTCGAGGGAACGATACGAAACCAAACAACTGCAATTATATATTGTCAATGTTATGCATTTCATATAAAGTTCGAATCTTTCAACAATTACAATTGAGATTCAGGTGTTTTGAGATTTGTTATTGATTTTACTATCCGCAAACACATCATTTGCTTTATTTTATTTTTTTAGTTTGTTGAATTATATAGGGGTCCTATTATGTTTAGGAGTCTAATTCCCTTAAATCGTTTGAGTCTTGTTACTTGTTTTGGTTTACTTAAGTGTCTTCAATTTCTGTCTTAGGTTGTCGTGTGATATAGTTATCACAAAGGCTGATTTATTAAGTTTTAGAGTCCTAGCTTAGATAAGACTATTCATACTTATCTTTGTTTAGGCGTGGCTTTGCTTGTTTAGCATAGCTAGGAGTCTTTGTTATTTATCTTCTTAGTAGTTGTGTAATAATATAATGCACGTTCTATCAGTAATAAAATTTGGTGTGTGTTTTTAATTTAACAATCCAAGTGCATTGCATTAAATTATTTGTTTTCGTACCAAGAACATACAAATTGAGGTTGTGCGGATCTCCTAATGTATGTTAATGAGAGATCCTATAGTTCTCGAGGAATAATAAACCGATCCATATAAAGATTCAATTTTATCCCTATTTCATATAAAGATCAAATCTTTCAACAATTACAAGGAAGATTCAGGTGTTTTGAGACTTGTTATTGATTTTACTATCCGCAAACACATCATTTGCTTAATTTTATTTTTTTAGTGTCTGAATTATATAGGGGTCCTCTTATGTTTTAGAGTCTAATTCCCTTAAATCGTTTGAGTCTTGTTACTTGTTTTGGTTTACTTAGGTGTCTTCAATATCTATCTTAGGTTGTCTTGTGATATAGTTATCACAAAGGCTGATTTATTAGGTTGTTAAAAGTCCTAGCTTAGATAAGACTATTCTACTTATCTTTATTTATGCGTGGCTTTGCTAGTTTAGCATAGCTAGGAGCCTTTATTATTTATCTTCTTAGTAGTTGTGTAGTATATATATGCACGTTCTATCAGTAATAAAATTTGGTGTGTGTGTGTTTTAATTTAACAATTCCAGTGCATTGCATAGAATTATTGATTGTCGTACCAAGAACATACAAATTGAGGTTTCTGCGGATCTCCTAATCTAGGTTAATGAGAGATCCTATAGTTCTCGAGGGAATAATACAATCGATCTAATATAAAGATTCAATCTTTATGCCCTAATTCTATACAGATCAAATCTTTCAACAATTACAATTGAGATTCAGGTGTTTTATGACGTGTTATTGATTTTACTATCCGCAAACACATCATTTGCTTTATTTTATTTTTTTAGTGTTTGAATTATATAGGAGTCCACTTATGTTTAGGAGTCTAACTCCCTTAAATTGTTTGAGTCTTGTTACTTGTTTTGGTTTACTTGGTCGTCTTCAAAATCTGTTTTAGGTTGTCGTGTGATATAGTTATCACAAAGGCTGATTTATTAATTGTTAGATCCTAACTTAGATAAGACTATACATACTTATCTTTGTTTAGGAGTGGTTTTGCTTGTTTAGCATAGCTAGGAGCCTTTGTTATTTATCTTCTTAGTAATTGTATAGTATATATATATGGAAGTTCTATCAATAATAAATTTGGTGTGTGTGTGTTTTAATTTAACAATTCGAGTGCATTGCATTGAATTATTGATTGTCGTACCAAGAACATACAAATTGAGGTTTGTGTGCATCTCCTAATCGAGGTTAATGAGAGATCCTGTAGTTCTCGAGGGAATAATACAACCGATGCAATAATAAGATTCAATCTTTATGCCCTATTTCATATAAATATCAAATCTTTCAACAATTACAATTGAGATTCAGGTGTTTTTGAGACTTGTTATTTATTTTACTATCTTCAAACACATCATTTGCTTTATTTTATTTTTTTAGTGTCTGAATAATATAGGGGTCCTATTATGTTTAGGAGTCTAATTCTCTTAAATCGTTTGAGTCTTGTGATTTATTTTGGTTTACTTAGGTGTCTTCAATTTTTATCTTAGGTTGTTGTGTGATATAGTTATCACAAAGGCTGATTTATAAAGTTGTTAGGAGTCCTAGCTTAGATACGACTATTCATACTTATCTTTGTGTTAGGCGTGGCTTTGCTTCTTTAGCATAGCTAGGAGCCTTTTTATTTATCTTCTTAGTATTGTGTAGTATATATATGCACGTTCTATCAGTAAAAAAAATTTGGTGTGTGTGTTTTAATTTAACAATTCGAGTGCATTCATTGAATTATTATTGTCGTACAAGAACGTACAAATTGATGTTTGTGCGATCTCCTAATTAGGTTAATGAGAGATCCTATAGTTCGAGGGAAGATACAACCATCCAATATAAAGATTCATCTTATGCCATGTTTCATATAAAGTCAATCTTTCAACAATTACAATTGAGATTCAGGTGTTTTGAGATTTGTTATTGATTTTACTATCCACAAACACATCATTTGCTTTATTTTTTTTTTTTTTTTTGAATTATATAGGGGTCCTATTTTGTTTAGGAGTCTAATTCCCTTAAATCGTTTGAGTCTTGTTACTTGTTTTGGTTTACTTAGGTGTCTTCAATTTCTGTCTTAGGTTGTCGTGTGATATAGTTATCACAAAGGCTGATTTATTAAGTTCTTAGGAGTCCTAGCTTAGATAAGAATATTCATACTTATCCTTGTTTAGGCGTGGCTTTGCTTGTTTAGCATAGCTAGGAGCCTTTGTTATTTATCTTCTTAGTAGTTGTGTAGTATATATATGCACGTTCTATCAGTAATAAAATTTGGTGTGTGTGTTTTAATTTAACAATTCGAGTGCATTGCATTGAATTATTGATTGTCGTACCAAGAACATACAAATTGAGGTTTTGCGGATCTCCTAATCTAGGTTAATGAGAGATCCTATAGTTCTCGAGGGAATAATACAATCGATCCAATATAAAGATTCAATCTTTATGCCCTATTTCATATAAAAATCAAATCTTTCAACAATTACAATTGAGATTCAGGTGTTTTGAGACTTGTTATTGATTTTACTATCTGCAAACACATCATTTGCTTTATTTTATTTTTTTAGTGTTTGAATTATATAGGGGTCCAATTATGTTTAGGAGTCTAATTCCTTAAATGTTTGAGTCTTGTTACTTGTTTTGGTTTACTTGGGTCTTCAAATCTGTCTTAGGTTGTCGTGTATGATATGTTATCACAAAGGCTGATTTATTAAGTTGTTAGTCCTAGCTTAGATAAGACTATTCATACTTATCTTTTTTAGGCGTGGCTTTCTTGTTTAGCATAGCTAGGAGCCTTTGTTATTTATCTTCTTAGTAGTTGTGTAGTATATCTATGCACGTTCTATAAGTAATAAAATTTGGTGTGTGTTTTAATTTAACAATTCGAGTGCATTGCATTGAATTATTTGTTGTCGTACCAAGAACATACAAATTGAGGTTTGCGGATCTCCTAATCTAGGTTAATGAGAGATCCTACGGTTCTAGAGGGAATAATACAACCGATCCAATATAAAGATTCAATCTTTAAGCCATTTCATATAAAGTCAAATCTTTCAACAATTACAATTGAGATTCAGGTGTTTTGAGATTGTTATTGATTTTCTATCCGCAAACACATCATTTGCTTTATTTTATTTTTTAGTTTTGAATTATATAGGGGTCCTATTATGTTTAGGAGTCTAATTCCCTTAAATCATTTGAGTCTTGTTACTTGTTTTGGTTTACTTAGGGTCTTCAATTTCTTCTTAGGTTGTCGTGTGATATAGTATCATAAAGGCTGATTTATTAAGTTGTTAGGAGTCCTAGCTTAGATAAGACTATTCATACTTATCTTTGTTTAGGCGTGGCTTTGCTTGTTTAGCATAGCTAGGAGTCTTTGTTATTTATCTTCTTAGTAGTTGTGTAGTATATATATGCACGTTCTATCAGTAATAAATTTGGTGTGTGTGTTTTAATTTAACAATTCGAGTGCATTGCATTGAATTATTGATTGTCGTACCAAGAACATACAAATTGAGGTTTGTGCGATCTCCTAATCGAGGTTAATGAGAGATCCTATAGTTCTCGAGGGAATAATACAACCGATGCAATATAAAGATTCAATCTTTATGCCTATTTCATATAAAGATCAAATCTTCAACAATTACAATTAGATTCAGGTGTTTTGAGACTTGTTATTATTTTACTATCCGCAAACACATCATTTGCTTTATTTTATTTTTTTAGTGTCTGAAATATATAGGGGTCCTATTATGTCTAGGAGTCTAATTCCCATAAATCGTTAGACTCTTGTTACTTGTTTTGTTTCACTTAGGTGTCTTCAATTTATATCTTAGGTTGTCGTGTGATATAGTTATCACAAAGGCTGATTTATTAGGTTGTTAGGTTCCTAGCTTAGATAAGACTATTCATGCTTATCTCTGTTTAGGCGTGGTTTTGCTTGTTTAGCATAGCTAGGAGCCTTTGTTATTTATCTTCTTAGTAGTTGTGTAGTATATATATGCACGTTCTATCAGTAATAAATTTGGTGTGTGTGTTTTAATTTAACAATTCGAGTGCATTGCATTGAATTATTATTGTCGTACCAAGAACATACAAATTGAGGTTTGTGCGAATCTCCTAATCAGGTTAATGAGAGATCCTATAGTTCCGAGGGAACAATCAACCGATCCAATATAAAGATTCAATCTTTATGCCCTTTTCATAAAAGTCAAATCTTTCAACAATTACAATTGAGATTCAGGTGTTTTGAGATTGTTATGATTTTACTATCCGCAAACACATCATTTGCTTAATTTTATTTTTTAGTTGTCTGAATTATATAGGGGTCCTTTATGTTTAGGAGTCTAATTCCTTAAACGTTTGAGTCTTGTTACTTGTTTGGTTTACTTAGGTGTCTTCATTTCTATCTTAGGTTGTCGTGTATATAGTTATCACAAAGGCTGATTTATTAAGTTGTTGGAGTCTAGCTTAGATAAGACTATTCATATATCTTTGTTTAGGGTGGTTTGCTTGTTTAGCATAGCTAAGACCTTTGTTATTTATCTTCTTAGTAGTTGTGTAGTATTATATGCACGTTCTATCAGTAATAAAATCTGGTGTGTGTTTTTATTTAACAATTCGAGTGCATTGCATTAATTATTGATTGTCGTACCAAGAACATACAAATTAAGGTTTGTGCGGATCTCCTAATCTAGGTTAAGAGAGATCCTATATTCTAGAGGGAATAATACAACCGATCCAATATAAAGATTCAATCTTTATGCCATGTTCAATAAAGTCAATCTTTCAACAATTACAATTGAGATTCAGGTGTTTTGAGACTTGTTATTGATTTTACTATCCGCAAACACATCATTTGCTTTATTTTATTTTTTAGTTTTGAATTATATAGGGGTCCTTTATGTTTAGGAGCTAATTCCTTAAATCGTTTGAGTCTTGTTACTTGTTTTGGTTTACTTAGGTGTCTTCATTTCTATCTTAGTTGTTGCGTATATGTTATCACAAAGGCTGATTTATTAAGTTGTTGGAGTCTAGCTTAGATAAGACTATTCATAATATCTTTGTTTAGGCTGGCTTTGCTTGTTTAGCATAGCTAAGACCTTTGTTATTTATCTTCTTAGTAGTTGTGTAGTATATATATGCACGTTCTATCAGTAATAAAATTTGGTGTGTGTGTTTTAATTTAACAATTCGAGTCATTGCATCAAATTATTGATTGTCGTACCAGAACATACAAATTAAGGTTTGTGCGGATCTCCTAATCTAGGTTAATGAGAGATCCTATAGTTCTAGAGGGAATAATACAACCGATCCAATATAAAGATTCAATCTTTATGCCATTTTCAATAAAGTTCGAATCTTTCAACAATTACAATTGAGATTCAGGTGTTTTGAGATTTGTTATTGATTTTGCTATCCGCAAACACATCATTTGCTTTATTTTATTTTTTTAGTTTTTGAATTATATAGGGGTCCTATTATGTTTAGGAGTCTAATTCCCTTAAATCGTTTGAGTCTTGTTACTTGTTTTGGTTTACTTAGGTGTCTTCAATTTTAGTCTTAGATTGTCGTGTGATATAGTTATCATAAAGGCTGATTTATTAAGTTGTTAGAAGTCCTAGCTTAGATAAGACTATTCATACTTATCTTTGTTTAGGCGTGGCTTTGCTTTAGCCATAGCTAGAGCCTTTGTTATTTATCTTCTTAGTAGTTGTGTAGTAATATATGCACGTTCTATCAGTAATAAAATTTGGTGTGTGTGTTTTAATTTAACAATTCGAGTGCATTGCATTGAATTATTGATTGTCGTACCAAGAACATACAAATTGAGGTTTGTGCGCATCTCCTAATCGAGGTTAATGAGAGATCCTATAGTTCTCGAGGGAATAATACAACCGATGCAATATAAAGATTCAATCTTTATGCCCTATTTCATATAAAGATCAATTCCTTCAACAATTACAATTTATTCAGGTGTTTTGAGACTTGTTATTTATTTTACTATCCGCAAACACATCATTTGCTTTATTTTATTTTTTTAGTGTCTGAATAATATAGGGGTCCTATTATGTTTAGGAGTCTAGTTCCCATAAATCGTTAGAGTCTTCTTACTTGTTTTGTTTCACTTAGGTGTCTTCAATTTCTATCTTAGGTTGTCGTGTGATATAGTTATCACAAAGGCTGATTTATTAGGTTGTTAGGTTTCGTAGCTTAGATAAGACTATTCATACTTATCTCTGTTTAGGTGTGGTTTGCTTGTTTACATAGCTAGGAGCCTTTGTTATTTATCTCTTAGTAGTTGTGTAGTATATATATCCACCTTCTATCAGTAATAAAATTTGGTGTGTGCGTTTTAATTTAACAATTCGAGTGCATTGCATTGAATTATTGATTGTCGTACCAAGAACATACAAATTGAGGTTTGTGCGATCTCCTAATTAGGTTAATGAGAGATCCTATAGTTCTCGAGGGAATAATACAACAATGCAATATAAAGTTCAATCTTTATGCCCTATTTCATATAAAGATCAAATCTTTCAACAATTACAATTGAGATTCAGGTGTTTTGAGACTTGTTATTGATTTTACTATCTGCAAACACATCATTTGCTTAATTTTATTTTTTAGTGTCTGAATTATATATGGGTCCTCTTATGTTTTGGAGCCTAATTCCCTTAAATCGTTTGAGTCTTGTTACTTGTTAATGAGAGATCCTATAGTTCTCGAGGGAATAATACAACCGATGCAATATGAAGATTCAATTTTTGTGCCCTATTTCATATAAAGATCAAATCTTTCAACAATTACAATTGAGATTCAGGTGTTTTGAGACTCGTTATTTATTTTACTATCAGCAAAGACATCATTTGCTTTATTTTATATTTTTAGTGTCTGAATAATATAGGGGTCCTATTATGTTTAGGAGTCTAATTCCCATAAATCATTAGAGTCTTATTACTTTATTTGTTTCACTTAGGTGTCTTCAATTTATATCTTAGGTTGTCGTGTGATATAGTTATCACCAATGCAGATTTATTAGGTTGTTAGGTGTCCTAGCTTAGATAAGACTATTCATACTTATCTCTGTTTAGGTGTGGTTTTGCTTGTTTAGCATAGCTAGGAGCCTTTGTTATTTATCTTCTTAGTAGTTGTGTAGTATATATATGCACGTTCTATCAGTAAAAAAATTTGGTGTGTGTGTTTTAATTTAACAATTCGAGCGCATTGCATTGAATTATTAATTGTCGTACCAAGAACATACAAATTGAGGTTTGTGCGCATCTCCTAATCGATGTTAATGAGAGATCCTATAGTTCCCGAGGGAACAATCTAACCGATCCAATATAAAGATTCAATCTTTATGCCCTGTTTCATAGAAAGTTCGATTCTTTCAACAGTTACAATTGAGATTCAGGTGTTTTGAGATTTGTTACTGATTTTACTATCTGCAAACACATCATTTGCTTAATTTTATTTTTTTAGTTGTTGAATTATATAGGGGTCCTATTATGTTTAGGAGTCTAATTACCTTAAAACGTTTGAGTCTTGTTACTTGCTTTGGTTTACTTAGGTGTCTTCCATTTCTATCTTAGGTTGTTGCGTGATATAGTTATCACAAAGGCTGATTTATTATGTTGTTGGGAGTTCTAGCTTAGATAAGACTATTCATAAGTATCTTTGTTTAGGAGTGGTTTTGCTTGTTTAGCATAGCTGAGACCCTTTGTTATTTATCTTCTTAGTAGTTGTGTAGTATATATATGCACGTTCTATCAGTAATAAAATTTGGTGTGTGTGTTTTCATTTAACAATTCGAGTACATTGCATCAAATTATTGATTGTCGTACCAAGAACATACAAATTAAGGTTTGTGCGGATCTCCTAATCTAGGTTAATGAGAGATCCTATAGTTCTAGAGGGAATAATACAACCGATCCAATATAAAGATTCAATCTTTATGCCATGTTTCAAATAAAGTTCGAATCTTTCAACAATTACAATTGAGATTCAGGTGTTTTGAGATTTGTTATTGATTTTGCTATCCGCAAACACATCATTTGCTTTATTTTATTTTTTAAGTTTTTGAATTATATAGGGGTCCTATTATGTTTAGGAGTCTAATTCCCTTAAATCGTTTGAGTCTTGTTACTTGTTTTGGTTTACTTAGGTGTCTTCAATTTTTTTCTTAGGTTGTCGTGTGATATAGTTATCATAAAGGCTGATTTATTAAGTTGTTACGAGTCCTAGCTTAGATAAGACTATTCATACTTATCTTTGTTTAGGCGTGACATTGCTTGTTTAGCATAGCTAGGAGCCTTTGTTTTTTATCTTCTTAGTAGTTGTGTAGTATATATATGCACGTTCTATCAGTAATAAAATTTGGTGTGTGTGATTTAATTTAACAATTCGAGTGCATTGCATTGAATTATTGATTGTCGTACCAAGAACATGCAAATTGAGGTTTGTGCGGATCTCCTAATCTAGGTTAATGAGAGATCCTATAGTTCTCGAGGGAATTTTACAACCGATCCAATATAAAGATTCAATCTTTATGCCCTATTTCATATAAAGATCAAATCGTTCAACAATTACAATTGAGATTTAGGTGTTTTGAGACTTGTTATTGATTTTACTATCCGCAAACACATCATTTGCTTAATTTTATTTTTTTAGTGTTTGAATTATATATGGGTCCTCTTATGTTTTGGAGCCTAATTCCCTTAAATCATTTGAGTCTTGTTACTTGTTTTGGTTTACTTAGGTGTCTTCAATTTCTATCTTAGGTTGTCGTGTGATATAGTTATCACAAAGGCTTATTTATTAAGTTGTTAGAAGTCCTAGCTTAGATAAGACTATTCATACTTACCTTTGTTTAGGCTAGGCTTTGCTTGTTTAGCATAGCTAGGAGCCTTTGTTATTTATCTTCTTAGTAGTTGTGTAGTATATATATGGACGTTCTATCAGTAATAAAATTTGTTGTGTGTGTGTTTTAATTTAACAATTCGAGTGCATTGCATTGAATTATTGATTGTCGTACCAAGAACATACAAATTGAGGTTTCTGCGGATCTCCTAATCTAGGTTAATGAGAGATCCTATAGTTCTCGAGGGAATAATACAATCGATCCAATATAAAGATTCAATCTTTATGCCCTAATTCATATAAAGATCAAATCTATCAACAATTACAATTGAGATTCTGGTGTTTCGAAACTTGTTATTGGTTTTACTATCCGCGAACACATCATTTGCTTTATTTTGTTTTTTTAGTGTTTGAATCATATAGGGGTCCACTTATGTTTAGGAGTCTAATTCCCTTAAATTGTTTGAGTCTTGTTACTTGTTTTGGTTTACTTGGGCGTCTTCAAAATCTGTTTTAGGTTGTCGTGTGATATAGTTATCACAAAGGCTGATTTATTAAGTTGTTAGGAGTCCTAACTTAGATAAGACTATACATACTTATCTTTCTTTAGGTGTGGCTTTGCTTGTTTAGCATAGCAAGGAGCCTTTGTTATTTATCTTCTTAGTAGTTGTGTAGTATATATATATATATATGCATGTTCTATCAGTAATAAAATTTGGTGTGTGTTTTAATTTAACAATTCGAGTGCATTGCATTGAATTATTGATTGTCGTACCAAGAACATGCAAATTGAGGTTTGTGCGGATCTCCTAATCTAGGTTAATGAGGGATCCTATAGTTCTCGAGGGAATAATACAACCGATGCAATGTAAAGATTATATCTTTATGCCCTATTTCATATAAAGATCAAATCTTTCAACAATTACAATTGAGATTCAAGTGTTTTGAGACTTGTTATTGATTTTACTATCCGCAAACACATCATTTGCTTATTTTAGTTTTTTAGTGTCTGAATTATATAGGGGTCCTATTATGTTTAGGATTCTAATTACCTTAAATCGTTTGAGTCTTGTTACTTGTTTTGGTTTACTTAGGTGTCTTCCATTTCTATCTTAGGTTGTTGTTGATATAGTTATCACAAAGGCTGATTTATTAATTGTTCGGAGTCCTAGCTTAGATAAGACTATTCATACTTACTTGTTTAGGCGTGGCTTTGCTTGTTTAGCATAGCTAGGAGCCTTTGTTATTTATCTTCTTAGTAGTTGTGTAGTATATATATGGACGTTCTATCAGTAAAAAAATTTGGTGTGTGTTTTAATTTAACAATTCGAGTGCATTGCATTGAATTATTGATTGTCGTACCAACAACATACAAATTGTGGTTTGTGTGAATCTCCTAATCGAGGTTAATGAGAGATCCTATAGTTCTCGAGGGAATAATACAACCGATGCAATGTAAAGATTCAATCTTTATGCCATATTTCATATAAAGATCAAATCTTTCAACAATTACAATTGAGATTCAGGTGTTTGAGACTTGTTATTTATTTTACTATCCGTAAACACATCATTTGCTTATTTTAGATTTTTAGTGTCTGAATTATATAGGGGTTCTATTATGTTTAGGAGTCTAATTACCTTAAATCGTTTGAGTCTTGTTACTTGTTTTGGTTTACTTAGGTGTCTTCCATTTCTATCTTAGGTTGTTGCGTGATATAGTTATCACAAAGGCTGATTTATTAAGTTGTTCGGAGTTCTAGCTTAGATAAGACTATTCATAAGTATCTTTGTTTAGGCGTGGCTTTGCTTGTTTAGCATAGCTAGGAGCCTTTGTTATTTATCTTCTTAGTAGATGTGTAGTATATATATGCACGTTCTATCAGTAATAAAATTTGGTGTGTGTGTTTTAATTTAACAATTCGAGTGCATTGCATCAAATTATTGATTGTCGTACCAAGAAACATACAAATTAAGGTTTGTGCGGATCTCCTAATCTAGGTTAATGAGAGATCCTATAGTTCTAGAGGAATAATACAACCGATCCAATATAAAGATTCAATCTTTATGCCATGTTTATATAAAGATTCGAATCTTTCAACAATTACAATTGAGATTCAGGTGTTTTGAGATTTGTTATTGATTTTGCTATCCGCAAACACGTCATTTGCTTTATTTTATTTTTTTAGTTTTTGAATTATATAGGGGTCCTATTATGTTTAGGAGTCTAATTCCCTTAAATCGTTTGAGTCTTGTTACTTGTTTTGGTTTACTTAGGTGTCTTCAATTTCTTGTCTTAGGTTGTCTGTGATATAGTTATCATAAAGGCTGATTTATTAAGTTGTTAGGAGTCCTAGCTTAGATAAGACTATTCATAGTTATCTTTGTTTAGGTGTGGCTTTGCTTGTTTAGCATAGCGAGGAGCCTTTATTATTTATCTTCTTAGTAGTTGTGTAGTATATATATCCACGTTCTATCAGTAATAAAATTTGGTGTGTGTGTGTTTTAATTTAACAATTCGAGTGCATTGCATTGAATTATTGATTGTCGTACCAAGAACATGCAAATTGAGGTTTGTGCGGATCTCCTAATCTAGGTTAATGAGAGATCATATAGTTCTCGAGGGAATTTTACAACCGATCCAATATAAAGATTCAATCTTTATGCCCTATTTCATATAAAGATCAAATCTTTCAACAATAACAATTGAGATTCAGGTGTTTTGAGACTTGTTATTGATTTTACTATCCGCAAACACATCATTTGCTTAATTTTATTTTTTTAGTGTCTGAATTATATATGGGTCCTCTTATGTTTTGGAGCCTAATTCCCTTAAATCGTTTGAGTCTTGTTACTTGTTTTGGTTTACTTAGGTGTCTTTAATTTCTATCTTAGGTTGTCGTGTGATATATTTCTCACAGAGGCTGATTTTTTGAGTTGTTAGGAGTCCTAGCTTAGATAAGACTATTCATACTTATCTTGTTTAGGCGTGGCTTTTCTTGTTTAGCATAGCTAGGAGCCTTTGTTATTTATCTTCTTAGTCTTGTGTAGTATATATATGCACGTTCTATCAGTAATAAAATTTGGTGTGTGTGTTTTAATTTAACAATTCGAGTGCATTGCATTGAATTATTTGTTGTCGTACCAAGAACATACAAATTGAGGTTTCTGCGGATCTCCTAATCTAGGTTAATGAGAGATCCTATAGTTCTCGAGGGAATAATACAACCGATCCAATATAAAGATTCAATCTTTATGCCCTATTCATATAAAGATCAAATCTTTCAACAATTACAATTGAATATTCGGGTGTTTAGAGACTTACTTGTTACTTGTTTTACTATCCGCAAACACATCATTTGCTTTATTTTATTTTTTTAGTGTTGAATTATATAGGGTCTCCTTATGTTTAGGAGTCTAATTCCCTTAAATCTGTTTGAGTCTTGTTACTTGTTTTGGTTTACTTGGGTCTTCAAAATCTTTTAGGTTGTCGTGTGATATAGTTATCACAAAGGCTGATTTATTAGTTGTTAGAGTCCTACTTAGATAAGACTATATACTTATCTTTGTTTAGGCGTGGCTTTGCTTGTTTAGCATAGCTAGGAGCCTTTGTTATTTATCTTCTTAGTAGTTGTGTAGTATATATATATGCACGTTCTATAAGTAATAAAATTTGGTTTGTGTTTTAATTTAACAATTCGAGTGCATTGCATTGAATTATTGATTGTCGTAACAACAACATACAAATTGTGGTTTGTGCGAATCTCCTAATCAGGTTAATGAGAGATCCTATAGTTCTCGAGGGAATAATACAACCGATGCAATGTAAAGATTAATCTTTATGCCCTATTTCATATAAAGATCAAATCTTTCAACAATTACAATTGAGATTCAGGTGTTTTGAGACTTGTTATTGATTTTACTATCCGCAAACACATCATTTGCATATTTTAGTTTTTTAGTGTCTGAATAATATAGGGGTCCTATTATGTTTAGGAGTCTAATTACCTTAAATCGTTTGAGTCTTGTTACTTGTTTTGGTTTACTTATGTGTCTTCCATTTCATCTTAGGTTGTTGTGTGATATAGTTATCACAAAGGCTGATTTGTTAAGTTGTTGGAGTCATAGCTTAGATAAGGCTATTCATGCTTATCATTATTTCGGCGTGACTTTGCTTGCTTAGCATAGCTAGGAGTCTTTGTTATTTATCTTCTTAGTAGTTTGTGTAGTATATATATGCACGTTCTATCGTAATAAAATTTGGTGTGTGTGTTTTAATTTAACAATTCGAGTGCATTGCATAATTATTGATTGTCGTACCAACAACATACAAATTGGGTTTGTGCGAATCTCCTAATCGAGGTTAATGAGAGATCCTATAGATCTCGAGGGAATAATACAACTGATGCAATGTAAAGATTCAATCTTTATGCCCTATTTCATATAATGATCAAATCTTTCAACAATTACGATTGAGATTCAGGTGTTTGAGACTTGTTATTGATTTTACTATCCGCAAACATATCATTTGCTTATTTTAGATTTATAGTGTCTGAATTATATAGGGGTTCTATTATGTTTAGGAGTCTAATTACCTTATATCGTTTGAGTCTTGTTACTTGTTTTGGTTTACTTAGGTGTCTTCCATTTCTATCTTTGGTTGTTGTGTGATATAGTTATCACAAAGGCTGATTTATTAAGTTGTTCGGAGTTCTAGCTTAGATAAGACTATTCATAAGTATCTTTGTTTAGGCGTGGCTTTGCTTGTTTAGCATAGCTAGAAGCCTTTGTTATTTATCTTCTTAGTAGATGTGTAGTAATATATATGCACGTTCTATCAGTAATAAAATTTGGTGTGTGTGTTTTAATTCAACAATTCGAGTGCATTGCATTGAATTATTGATTGTCGTACCAAGAACATGCAACTTGAGGTTTGTGCGGATCTCCTAACCTAGGTTAATGAGAGATCCTATAGTTCTCGAGGGAATTTTACAACCGATCCAATATAAAGATTCAATCTTTATGCCCTATTTCATATAAAGATCAAATCTTTCAAATAATAACAATTGAGATTCAGGTGTTTTGAGACTTGTTATTGATTTTACTATCCACAAACACATCAGTTTCTTAATTTTATTTTTTTAGTGTCTGAATTATATATGGGTCCTCTTATGTTTTGGAGCCTAATTCCCTTAAATCGTTTGAGTCTTGTTACTTGTTTTGGTTTACTTAGGTGTCTTCCATTTCTATCTTAGGTTGTTGTGTGATATAGTTATCACAAAGGCTGATTTATTAAGTTGTTCGGAGTCCTAGCTTAGATAAGACTATTCATACTCATCTTTGTTTAGGTGTGGCTTTGCTTGTTTAGCATAGCTAGGAGTCTTTGTTATTTATCTTCTTAGTAGTTGTGTAATATATATATGCACGTTCTATCAGTAATAAAATTTGGTGTGTGTGTTTTAATTCAACAATTCGAGTGCATTGCATTGAATTATTGATTGTCGTACCAAGAACATGCAACTTGAGGTTTGTGCGGATCTCCTAACCTAGGTTAATGAGAGATCCTATAGTTCTCGAGGGAATTTTACAACCGATCCAATATAAAGATTCAATCTTTATGCCCTATTTCATATAAAGATCAAATCTTTCAATAATAACAATTGAGATTCAGGTGTTTTGAGACTTGTTATTGATTTTACTATCCACAAACACATCAGTTTCTTAATTTTATTTTTTTAGTGTCTGAATTATATATGGGTCCTCTTATGTTTTGGAGCCTAATTCCCTTAAATCGTTTGAGTCTTGTTACTTGTTTTGGTTTACTTAGGTGTCTTCCATTTCTATCTTAGGTTGTTGTGTGATATAGTTATCACAAAGGCTGATTTATTAAGTTGTTCGGAGTCCTAGCTTAGATAAGACTATTCATACTTATCATTGTTTAGGCGTGGCTTTGCTTGTTTAGGATAGCTAGGAGCCTTTGTTATTTATCTTCTTAGTAGTTGTGTAGTATATATATGGACGTTCTATCAGTAATAAAATTTGGTGTGTGTTTTAATTTAAGAATTCGAGTGCATTGCATTGAATTATTGATTGTCGTACCAACAACATACAAATTGTGGTTTGTGCGAATCTCCTAATCGAGGTTAATGAGAGATCCTATAGTTCTCTAGGGAATAATACAACCGATGCAATGTAAAGATTCAATCTTTATGCCCTATTTCATATAAAGATCAAATCTTTCAACAATTACAATTGAGATTCAGGTGTTTGAGACTTGTTATTGATTTTACTATCCGCAAACACATCATTTTCTTATTTTAGATTTTTAGTGTTTGAATTATATAGGGGTTCTATAATGTTTAGGAGTCTAATTACCTTAAATCGTTTGAGTCTTGTTACTTGTTTTGGTTTGCTTAGGTGTCTTCCATTTCTATCTTAGGTTGTTGTGTGATATAGTTATCACAAAGGGCTGATTTATTAAGTTTTGAGTCCTAGCTTAGATAAGACTATTCATACTATCTTTGTTTAGGCGTGGCTTTGCTTGTTTAGCATAGCTAGGAGCTTTGTTATTTATCTTCTTAGTAGTGTGTGTAGTATATATATGCATCTATCAGTATATAAAATTTGTGTGTGTGTTTTAATTTAACAATTCGAGTGCATTGCATCAAATTATTGATTGTCGTACCAGGAACATACAAATTAAGGTTTGTGCGGATCTCCTAATCTAGGTTAATGAGAGATCCTATAGTTCTCTAGGGAATAATACAACCGATGCAATGTAAAGATTCAATCTTTATGCCCTATTTCATATAAAGATCAAATCTTTCAACAAGTAGAAGTGAGATTCAGTGTTTTGAGACTTGTTATTGATTTTACTATCCGCAAACACATCATTTGCTTATATTTTAATTTTTAGTGTCTGAATTATATAGGGGTTCTATATGTTTAGGAGTCTAATTACCTTAAATCGTTTGAGTCTTGTTACTTGTTTTGGTTTACTTAGGTGTCTTCAATTTCTATCTTAGGTTTTGTGTGATATAGTATCACAAAGGCTGATTTATTAAGTTGTTCAGGAGTTCTAGCTTAGATAAGACTATTCATAGTATATTTGTTTAGGCCATGGCTTTGCTTGTTTAGCATAGCTAGGAGCCTTTGTTATTTATCTTCTTAGTAGTTGTGTAATATATATATGCACGTTCTATCAGTAATAAAATTTGGGTGTGTGTTTTAATTTAACAATTCGAGTGCATTGCATCAAATTATTGATTGTCGTACCAAGAACATACAAATTAAGGTTTGTGCGGATCTCCTAAACTAGGTTAATGAGAGATCCTATAGTTCTCGAGGGAATAGTACAACCGATCCAATATAAAGATTCAATCTTTATGCCATGTTTCAAATAAAGTTCGAATCTTTCAACAATTACAATTGAGATTCAGGTGTTTTAAGATTTGTTTTTTATTTTGCTATCCGCAAACACATCATTTGCTTTATTTTATTTTTTTAATTTTTGAATTATATAGGGGTCCTATTATGTTTAGGAGTCTAATTCCCTTAAATCGTTTGAGTCTTATTCCTTGTTTGGGTTACTTAGGTGTCTTCAATTTCTGTCTTAGGTTTTCGTGTGATATAGTTATCACAAAGGCTGATTTATTAGGTTGTTAGAAGTCCTAGCTTAGATAAGACTATTCATACTTACCTTTGTTTATGCGTGGCTTGGCTTGTTTAACATAGCTAGGAGCCTTTGTTATTTATCTTCTTAGTAGTTGTGTAGTATATATATGCACGTTCTATCAGAATTAAAATTTGGTGCTGTGTGTTTTAATTTACAATCAATTCGAGTGCATCATAATAATTGATTGTTCGTTACCAAGAAACATCAAAATTAAGGTTTGTGCGAATCTCCTAATCTAGGTTAATGAGAGATCCTATAGTTCTAGAGGAATAATACAACCAATCCAATATAAAGATTCAATCTTTATCCCCTATTTCATATAAAGATCAAATCTTTCAACAATTACAATTGAGATTCAGGTGTTTTGAGACTTGTTATTGATTTTACTATCCGCAAACACATCATTTGCTTTATTTTATTTTTGTAGTGTCTGGATTATATAGGGGTCCTCTTATGTTTAGGAGTCTAATTCCCTTAAATCGTTTGAGTATTGTTACTTATTTTGGTTTACTTAGGTGTCTTCAATTTCTATCTTAGGTTGTCGTGTGATATAGTTATCACAAAGGCTTATTTATTAGATTGTTAGAAGTCCTAGCTTAGATAAGACTATTCATACTTACCTTTGTTTATGCGTGGCTTTGCTTGTTTAGCATAGCTAGGAGCCTTTGTTATTTATCTTCTTAGTAGTGGTGTAATATATATATGCACGTTCTATCAGTATTAAATTTGGTGTGTGTGTTTTAATTTAACAATTCGAGTGCATTGCATTGAATTATTGATTGTCGTACCAAGAACATGCAAATTGAGGTTTGTGCGGATCTCCTAATCTAGGTTAATGAGAGATCATATAGTTCTCGAGGAATTTTACAACCGATCCAATATGATTCAATCTTTATGCCTATTTCATATAAAGATCAAATCTTTCAACAATAACAATTGAGATTCAGGTGTTTTGAGACTTGTTATTGATTTTACTATCCGCAAACACATCAGTTTGCTTAATTTTTTTTTTTAGTGTCTGAATTATATATGGGTCCTCTTATGTTTTGGAGCCTAATTCCCTTAAATCGTTTGAGTCTTGTTACTTGTTTTGGTTTACTTAGGTGTCTTTAATATCTATCTTAGGTTGTCGTGTGATATAGTTATCACAACGGCTGATTTATTAAGTTGTTCGGAGTCCTAGCTTAGATAAGACTATTCATACTTATCATTGTTTAGGCGTGGCTTTGCTTGTTTAGCATAGCTCGGAGCCTTTGTTATTTATCTTCTTAGTCTTGTGTAGTATATATATGCACGTTCTATCAGTAATAAAATTTGGTGTGTGTGTGTTTTAATTTAACAATTCGAGTGCATTGCATTGAATTATTGATTGTCGTACCAAGAACATACAAATTGAGGTTCTGCGGATCTCCTAATCTAGGTTAATGAGAGATCCTATAGTTCTCGAGGGAATAATACAATCGATCCAATATAAAGATTCAATCTTTATGCCCTAATTCATATAAAGATCAAATCTTTCAACAATTACAATTGATATTCAGGTGTTTTGAGACTTGTTATTGGTTTTACTATCCGCAAACACATCATTTGCTTTATTTTATTTTTTTAGTGTTTGAATTATATAGGGGTCCACTAATGTTTAGGAGTCTAATTCCCTTAAATTGTTTGAGTCTTGTTACTTGTTTTGGTTTACTTGGGCGTCTTCAAAATCTGTTTTAGGTTGTCGTGTGATATAGTTATCACAAAGGCTGATTTATTAAGTTGTTAGGAGTCCTAACTTAGATAAGACTATACATACTTATCTTTGTTTAGGCGTGGCTTTGCTTGTTTAGCATAGCTAGGAGCCTTTGTTATTTATCTTCTTAGTAGTTGTGTAGTATATATATATGCACGTTCTATAAGTAATAAAATTTGGTTTGTGTTTTAATTTAACAATTCGAGTGCATTGCATTGAATTATTGATTTTCGTAACAACAACATACAAATTGTGGTTTGTGCGAATCTCCTAATCGAGGTTAATGAGAGATCCTATAGTTCTCGAGGGAATAATACAACCGATGCAATGTAAAGATTAAATCTTTATGCCCTATTTCATATAAAGATCAAATCTTTCAACAATTACAATTGAGATTCAGGTGTTTTGAGACTTGTTATTGATTTTACTATCCGCAAACACATCATTTGCATATTTTAGTTTTTTAGTGCATTGCATCAAATTATTGCTTGTCGTACCAAGAACATACAAATTAATGTTTGTGTGGATCTTCTAATCTAGGTTAATGAGAGATCCAATAGTTCTCGAGGGAATAGTACAACCGATCCAATATAAAGATTCAATCTTTATGCCATGTTGCATATAAAGTTCGAATCTTTCAACAATTACAATTGAGATTCAGGTGTTTTGAGATTTGTTTTTGATTTTGCTATCCGCAAACACATCATTTGCTTTATTTTATTTTTTAGTTTTTGAATTATATAGGGGTCCTATTATGTTTAGGAGTCTAATTCCCTTAAATCGTTTGAGTCTTGTTCCTTGTTTTGGTTTACTTAGGTGTCTTCAATTTCTATCTTAGGTTGTCGTGTGATATAGTTATCACAAAGGCTGATTTATTAGGTGGTTAGAAGTCCTAGCTTAGATAAGACTATTCATACTTACGTTTGTTTATGCGTGGCTTGGCTTGTTTAGCATAGCTAGGAGCCTTTGTTATTTATCTTCTTAGTAGTTGTGTAGTATATATATGCACGTTCTATCAGAATTAAAATTTGGTGTGTGTGTTTTAATTTAACAATCCGAGTGCATTGCATCAAATAATTGATTGTCGTACCAAAAACATACAAATTAAGGTTTGTGCGAATCTCCTAATCTAGGTTAATGAGAGATCCTATAGTTCTAGAGGGAATAATACAACCAATCCAATATAAAGATTCAATCTTTATCCCCTATTTCATATAAAGATCAAATCTTTCAACAATTACAATTGACATTCAGGTATTTTGAGACTTGTTATTGATTTTACTATCAGCAAACACATCATTTGCTTTATTTTATTTTCGTAGTGTCTGGATTAAATAGGGGTCCTCTTATGTTTAGGAGTCTAATTCCCTTAAATCGTTTGAGTCTTGTTACTTATTTTGGTTTACTTAGGTGTCTTCAATTTCTATCTTAGGTTGTCGTGGATATAGTTATCCAAAAGGCTGATTTATTAGATTGTTAGAAGTCCTAGCTTATATAAGACTATTCATATCTTCTTTGTTTATGCGTGGCTTTGCATGTTTAGCATAGCTAGGAGTCTTTGTTATTATCTTCTTAGTAGTTGTGTAGTATATATATGCACGTTCTATCAGTATTAAAATTTGGTGTGTGTGTTTTAATTTAACAATTCGAGTGCATTGCATAAATTATTGATTGTCGTACCAAGAAATACAATTAATGTTTGTGTGGATCTCCTAATCTAGGTTAATGAGAGATCCTATAGTTCTCGAGAGAATAGTACAACCGATCGAATATAAAGATTCAATCTTTATGCCATGTTTCATATAAAGTTGGAATCTTCCAACAATTACAATTGATATTCAGGTGTTTTGAGACTTGTTATTGATTTTACTTTCCGCAAACACGTCATTTGCTTATTTAAGTTTTTTAGTGTCTGAATTATATAGGGGTTCTATTATGTTTAGGAGTCTAATTACCTTAAATCGTTTGAGTCTTGTTACTTGTTTTGGTTTACTTAGGTGTCTTCCATTTCTATCTTAGGTTGTTGTGTGATATAGTTATCACAAAGGCTGATTTATTAAGTTGTTCGGAGTTCAAGCTTAGATAAGACTATTCATAAGTATCTTTGTTTAGGCGTGGCATTGCTTGTTTAGCATAGCTAGGAGCCTTTGTTATTTATCTTCTTAGTAGTTGTGTAGTATATATATGCACGTTCTATCAGTAATAAAATTTGGTGTGTGTGTTTTAATTTAACAATTCGAGTGCATTGCATCAAATTATTGATTGTCGTACCAAGAAGATACGAATTAATGTTGGTGCGGATCTCCTAATCTAGGTTAATGAGAGATCTTATAGTTCTCGAGGGAATAGTACAACCGATCCAATATAAAGATTCAATCTTTATGCCATGTTTCATATAAAGTTCGAATCTTTCAACAATTACAATTGAGATTCAGGTGTTTTGAGATTTGTTTTTGATTTTGTTATCCGCAAACACATCGTTTGTTTTATTTTATTTTTTTAGTTTTTGAATTATATAGGGGTCCTATTATGTTTAGGAGTCTAATTCCTTAAATCGTTTGAGTCTTGTACTTGTTTTGGTTTACTTAGTGTCTTCAATTTCTGTCTTAGTTGTCGTGTGATATAGTTATCACAAAGGCTATTTATTAGGTTGTTAGAATCCTAGCTTAGATAAGACTATCATACTTACCTTGTTTATGCGTGGCTTGGCTTGTTTAGTAATGCTAGGAGCCTTTGTTATTTATCTTCTTAGTAGTGGTGTAGTATATATATGCACGTTCTATCATAATTAAAATTTGGTGTGTGTGTTTTAATTTAACAATTCGAGTGCATTGAATCAAATTATTGATTGTCGTACCAAAAACATACAAATTAAGGTTTGTGCGAATCTCCTAATCTAGGTTAATGAGAGATCCTATAGTTTAGAGGGAATAATACAACCAATCCAATATAAAGATTCAATCTTTATGCCCTATTTCATATAAAGATCAAATCTTTCAACAATTACAATTGAGATTCAGGTGTTTTGAGACTTGTTATTGATTTTACTATCCGCGAACACATCATTTGCTTTATTTTATTTTTGTAGTGTCTGGATTATATAGGGGCCCTCTTATGTTTAGGAGTCTAATTCCCTTAAATCGTTTGAGTCTTGTTACTTATTTAGGTTTACTTAGGTGTCTTCAATTTCTATTTAGGTTGTCGTGTGATATAGTTATCACAAAGGCTGATTTATTAGGTTGTTAGAAGTCCTAGCTTAGATAAGACTATTCATACTTAACTTGTTTAGCGTGGCTTTGCTTGTTTAGCATACTACGAGCCTTTGTTATTTATCTTCTTAGTAGTTGTGTAGTATATATATGCACGTTCTATCAGTATTAAAATTTGGTGTGTGTGTTTTAATTTAACAATTCGAGTGCATTGCATCAAATTATTGATTGTCGTACCAAAAACATACAAATTAAGGTTTTGCGAATCTCCTAATCTAGGTTAATGAGAGATCCTATAGTCTAGAGGGAATAATACAACCTATCCAATATAAAGATTCAATCTTTATCCCCTATTTCATATAAAGATCAAATCTTTCAACAATTATAATTTCAGGTGTTTTGAGACTTGTTATTGATTTTACTATCCGCAAACACATCATTTGCTTTATTTTATTTTTGTAGTGTCTGGATTATATAGGGGTCCTCTTATGTTTAGGAGTCTAATTCCCTTAAATCGTTTGAGTCTTGTTACTTGTTTTGGTTTACTTAGGTGTCTTCAATTTCAATCTTAGGTTGTCGTGTGATATAGTTATCACAAAGGCTAATTTATTAAGTTGTTCGGAGTCCTAGCTTAGAGAAGACTATTCATACTTATCATTGTTTAGGCGTGGCTTTGCTTGTTTAGCATAGCTAGGAGCCTTTGTTATTTATTTCTTAGTAGTTGTGTAGTATATATATGCACGTTCTATCAGTAATAAAATTAGGTGTGTGTTTTAATTTAACAATTCGAGTGCATTCATTGAATTATTGATTGTCGTACCACAAATACAAATTGTGTTTGTGCTGAATCTCCTAATCTAGTTAATGAGAGATCCTATAGTTCTCGAGGGAAATAATAAGAATTAATCTTTATGCCTATTTCATATAAAGATCAATCTTTCAACAATTACAAGTGAGATTCAGGTGTTTTGAGACTTGTTATTGATTTTACTATCCACAAACACATCATTTGCTCATTTTAGTTTTTTAGTGTCTGAATTATATAGGGGTTCTATTATGTTTAGGAGTCTAATTACCTTAAATCGTTTGAGTCTTGTTACTTGTTTTGGTTTACTTAGGTGTCTTCCATTTTTATCTTAGGTTGTTGTGTGATATAGTTATCACAAAGGTTGATTTATTAAGTTGTTGGAGTTAGCTTAGATAAGACTATTCATATATCTTTGTTTAGGCGTGGCTTTGCTTGTTTAGCATAGCTAGGAGCCTTTGTTATTTATCTTCTTAGTAGTTGTGTAGTATATATATATGCACGTTCTATCAGAATAAATTTGGTGTGTGTGTTTTAATTTAACAATTCGAGTGCATTGCATAAATTTGATTGTCGTACCAAGAACATACAATTATGTTGTGCGGATCTCCTAATCTAGGTTAATGAGAGATCCTATAGTTCTCGAGGGAATATATAAACGATCCAATATAAAGATTCAATCTTTATGCCATTTTCATATAAAGTCGAAATCTTTCAACAATTACAATTGAGATTCAGGTGTTTTGAGACTTGTTTTGATTTTCTATCCGCAAACACATCATTTGTTTAATTTTATTTTTTTAGTTTTGAATTATATAGGGTCCTATTATGTTTTAGGAGTCTAATTCCCTTAAATCGTTTGAGTCTTGAACTTGTTTTGGTTTACTTAGGTGCTTCAATTTCTTCTTAGTGTGTCGTGGATATAGTTATCACAAAGGCTGATTTATTAGGTTGTTAAAATCCTAGCTTAGATAAGACTATTCATACTTACCTTTGTTTATGCGTGGCTTTGCTTGTTTAGCATAGCTAGGAGCCTTTGTTATTTATCTTCTTAGTAGTTGTGTAGTATATATATGCACGTTCTATCATAATAAAATTTTGTGTGTGTGTTTTAATTTAACAATTCGAGTGCATTGATAAATTATTGATTGTCGTACCAAAAACATACAAATTGGGTTTGTGCGAATCTCCTAATCTAGGTAATGAGAGATCCTATAGTTCTGAGGGAATAACAACCATCAATATAAAGATTCAATCTTTATGCCCTATTTCATATAAAGATCAAATCTTTCAACAATTACAATTGAGATTCAGGTGTTTTGAGACTTGTTATTGATTTTACTATCCGCGAACACATCATTTGCTTTATTTTATTTTTGTAGTGTTTGGATTATATAGGGGTCCTCTTATGTTTAGGAGTCTAATTCCCTTAAATCGTTTGAGTCTTGTTACTTATTTAGGTTTACTTAGGTTTCTTCAATTTCTTAGGTTGTCGTGTGATATAGTTATCACAAGGCTGATTTATTAGGTTGTTAGAAGTCCTAGCTTAGATAAGACTATTCATGCTTACCTTTGTTTAGGCGTGGCTTTGCTTGTTTAGCATAGCTAGGAGCCTTTGTTATTTATCTTCTTAGTTGTTGTGTAGTATATATATATATACGTTCTATCAGTAATTAAATTTGGTGTGTGTTTTAATTTAACAATTCGAGTGCATTGCATTGAATTATTGATTGTCGTACCAACAACATACAAATTGTGGTTTGTGCGAATCTCCTAATCGAGGTTAATGAGAGATCCTATAGTTTTCGAGGGAATAATACAACCGATGCATGTAAGATTCAATCTTTATGCCCTATTTCATATAAAGATCAAATCTTTATACAATTACAATTGAGATTCAGGTGTTTTGAGGCTTGTTATTGATTTTACTATCCGCCAACACATCATTTGCTTATTTTTGTTTTTTAGTGTCTGAATTATATAGGGGTTCTATTATGTTTAGGAGTCTAATCACCTTAAATCGTTTGAGTCTTGTGACTTGTTTTGGTTTACTTAGGTGTCTTCAATTTCTATCTTAGTTTGTTGTGTGATATAGTTATCACAAAGGCTGATTTCTTAAGTTGTTCGGAGTTCAAGCTTAGATAAGACTATTCATAAGTATCTTTGTTTAGGCGTGGCTTTGCTTGTTTAGCATAGATAGAAGTCTTTGTTATTTATCTTATTAGTAGTGGTGTAATATATATATGCACGTTCTATCAGTAATAAAATCTGGTATGTGTGTTTTAATTGAACAATTCGAGTGCATTGCATTGAATTATTGATTGTCGTACCAAGAACATGCAAATTGAGGTTTGTGCGATCTCCTAATCTAGGTTATGAGAGATCCTATAGTTCTCGAGGAATTTTACAACCGAGCCAATATTAAAGATTCAATCTTTATGCCTATTTCATATAAAGATCAAATCTTTCAACAATAACAATTGAGATTCAGGTGTTTTGAGACTTGTTATTGATTTTACTATCCGCAAACACATCATTTGCGTAATTTTATTTTTTTAGTGTCTGAATTATATATGGGACCTCTTATGTTTTGGAGCCTAATTCCCTTAAATCGTTTGAGTCTTGTTACTTGTTTTGGTTTACTTAGGTGTCTTCAATTTCTATCTTAGGTTGTCGTGTGATATAGTTATCAGAAAGGCTGATTTATTAGGTTGTTAGAAGTCCTAGCTTAGATAAGACTATTCATACTTACCTTTGTTTAGGCGTGGCTTTGCTTGTTTAGCATAGCTAGGAGCCTTTGTTATTTATCTTCTTAGTAGTTGTGTAGTATTATATGCACTTCTATCAGTAATAAAATTTGATGTTGTGTTTTAATTTAACAATTCCAATGCATTGCATTGAATTATAGGTTGTTGTACCAAGAAATACCAATTGAGGTTTGTGAGGATCTCCTAATCTAGGTTAATGAGAGATCCTATAGTTCTCGAGGAAATTTTACAACCGAGCCAATATAAAGATTCAATCTTTATGCCCTATTTCATATAAAGATCAAATCTTTCAACAATAACAATTGAGATTCAGGTGTTTTGAGACTTGTTATTGATTTTACTATCCGCAAACATCATTTGCTTAATTTTATTTTTTTAGTGTCTGAATTATATATGGGTCCTCTATGTTTTGGAGCCTAATTCCCTTAAATCATTTGAGTCTTGCTACTTGTTTTGGTTTAGTTAGGAGTCTTCAATTTCTATCTTAGGTTGTCGTGTGATATAGTTATCACAAAGGCTAATTTATTAGTTGTTGAAGTCCTAGCTCAGATAAGACTATTCATACTTACCTTTGTTTAGGCGTGGCTTTGCTTGTTTAGCATAGCTAGGAGCCTTTGTTATTTATCTTCTTAGTCGTTGTGTAGTATATATATATGTACGTTCTATCAGTAATAAAATTTGGTGTGTGTTTTAATTTAACAATTCGAGTGCATTGCATTGAATTATTGATTGTCGTACCAACAACATACAAATTGTGGTTTGTGCGAATCTCCTAATCGAGGTTATTGAGAGATCCTATAGTTCTCGAGGGAATAATACAACCGATGCAATGTAAAGATTCAATCATTATGCCCTATTTCATATAAAGATCAAATCTTTCAACAATTACAATTGAGATTCAGGTGTTTTGAGACTTGTTATTGATTTTACTATCCGCCAGCACATCATTTGCTTATTTTAGTTTTTTAGTGTCTGAATTATATAGGGGTTCTATTATGTTTAGGAGTCTAATAACCTTAAATCGTTTGAGTCTTGTTACTTGTTTTGGTTTACTTAGGTGTCATCAATTTCTATCTTAGTTTGTTGTGTGATATAGTTATCACAAAGGCTAATTTCTTAAGTTGTTCGGAGTTCAAGCTTAGATAAGACTATTCATAAGTATCTTTGTTTAGGCGTGGCTTTGCTTGTTTAGCATAGCTAGGAGCCTTTGTTATTTATCTTCTTAGTAGTTGTGTAGTATATATATGCACGTTCTATCAGTAATAAAATTGGTGTGTGTTGTTTAATTTAACAATTCGACTGCATTGCATAAAATTATTGATTGTCGTACCAAGAACATACAAATTAATGTTTGTGCGAATCTCCTAATCTAGGTTAATGAGAGATCCTATAGTTCTCGAGAGAATAATACAACCGATCCAATATAAAGATTCAATCTTTATGCCATGTCTCATATAAAGTTCGAATCTTTCAACAATTACAATTGAGATTCAGGTGTTTTGAGATTTGTTATTGATTTTGCTATCCGCAAACACATCATTTGCTTTATTTATTTTTTAGTTTTTGAATTATATAGGGGTCCTATTATGTTTGAGGAGTCTAATTCCCTTAAATCGTTTGAGTCTTGTTACTTGTTTTGGTTTACTTAGGTGTCTTCAATTTCTGTCTTAGGTTGTCATGTGATATAGTTTCATAAAGGCTGATTTATAAGTTGTTAGAGTCATAGCTTCGATAAGACTTTTTATACTTATCTTTGTTTAGGCGTGCCTTTGCTTGTTTCCCATAGCTAGAAGTCTTGGTTATTCATCTTCTTAGTAGTTGTGTAATATATAATGCACATTCTATCAGTAATAAAATCTGGTGTGTGTCATTTAATATAACAATTCGAGTGCATTGCATTGAATTATTGATTGTCGTACCAAGAACATGCAAATTGAGGTTTGTGCGGATTTCCTAATCTAGGTTAATGAGAGATCCTATAGTTCTCGAGGAAATTTTACAACCGAGCCAATATAAAGATTCAATCTTTATGCCCTATTTCATATAAAGATCAAATCTTTCAACAATAACAATTGAGATTCAGGTGTTTTGAGACTTGTTATTGATTTTACTATCCGCAAACACATCATTTGCTTAATTTTATTTTTTAGTGTCTGAATTATATATGGGTCCTCTTATGTTTTGGAGCCTAATTCCCTTAAATCCTTTGAGTATTGCTAATTGTTTTGGTTTAGTTAGGAGTCTTCAATTTCTATCTTAGGTTGTCGTGTGATATAGTTATCACAAAGGCTGATTTATTAGGTTGTTAGAAGTCCTAGCTTAGATAAGACTATTCATACTTACCTTTGTTTAGGCATGGCTTTTCTTGTTTAGCATAGCTAGGAGCCTTTGTTATTTATCTTCTTAGTAGTTGTGTAATATATATATGCACATTCTATCAGTAATAAAATTTGGTGTGTGTTTTAATTTAACAATTCGAGTGCATTGCATTGAATTATTGATTGTCGTACCAAGAACATGCAAATTGAGGTTTGTGCGGATCTCCTAATCTAGGTTAATGAGAGATCCTATTGTTCTCGAGGAAATTTTACAACCGAGCCAATATAAAGATTCAATCTTTATGCCCTATTTCATATAAAGATCAAATCTTTCAACAATAACAATTGAGATTCAGGTGTATTGAGACTTGTTATTGATTTTACTATCCGTAAACACATCATTTGCTTAATTTTATTTTTTTAGTGTCTGAATTATTATGGGTCCTCTTATGTTTGGAGCCTAATTCCCTTAAATCGTTTGAGTCTTGTTACTTGTTTTGGTTTACTTGGTGTCTTCAATTTCTATCTTAGGTTGTCGTGTGATATAGTTATCACAAAGGCTGATTTATTAGGTGTTTAGAAGTCCTAGCTTAGATAAGACTATTCATACTTACCTTTGTTTAGGCGTGGCTTTGCTTGTTTAGTATAGCTAGGAGCCTTTGTTATTTATCTTCTTAGTAGTTGTGTAGTATATATATGCACATTCTATCAGTAATAAATTTGGTGTGTGTGTTTTAATTTAACAATTCGAGTGCATTGCATTGAATTATTGATTGTCGTACCAAGAACATGCAAATTAGGTTTGTGCGGATCTCTAATCTAGGTTAATGAGGTCCTATAGTTCTCGAGGAAATTACAACCGAGCCAATATAAAGATTCAATCTTTATGCCCTATTTCATATAAAGATAAATCTTTCAACAAGTACAATTGAGATTCAGGTGTTTTGAGACTTGTTATTGATTTTACTATCCGCAAACACATCATTTGCTTAATTTTATTTTTTAGTGTCTGAATTATATATGGGTCCTCTTATGTTTTGGAGCTAATTACTTAAATCGTTTGAGTCTTGTTACTTGTTTTGGTTTACTTAGGTGTCTTCAATTTCTATCTTAGGTTGTCGTGTGATATAGTTATCACAAAGGCTGATTTATTAGGTTGTTAGAAGTCCTAGCTTAGATAAGACTATTCATACTTACCTTTGTTTAGGCGTGGCTTTGCTTGTTTAGCATAGCTAGGAGCCTTTTTTATTTATCTTCTTAGTCGTTGTGTAATGTATATATGCACGTTCTATCAATAATAAAATTTGGTATGTGTGTTTTAATTTAACAATTCGAGTGATTGCATTGAATTATTGATTGTCGTACCACAACATACAAATTGTGGTTTGTGCGAATCTCCTAATCGAGGTTAATGAGAGATCCTATAGTTCTCGAGGAATATAAACTGGTGCAATGTAAAGATTCAATTTTATGCGATGTTTCATATAAAGATCAAATCTTCAACAATTACAATTGAGATTCAGGTGTTTTGAGATTTGTTATGATTTTGCTATCCGCAAACACATCATTTGCTTATTTTGGTTTTTAGTGTCTGAATTATATAGGGGTCCTATTATGTTTAGGAGTCTAATTACCTTAAATCATTTGATCTTGTTACTTGTTTTGGTTTACTTAGGTGTCTTCCATTTCTATCTTAGGTTGTTGTGTGATATAGTTATCACAAAGGCTGATTTATTAAGTTGTTAGGAGTCCTAACTTAGATAAGACTATTCATACTTATCTTTGTTTAGGCATGGCTTTGCTTGTTTCACATAGCTAGGAGTCTTTGTTATTTATTAGTAGTTGTGTAATATATATATGCACATTCTATCAGTAATAAAATCCGATGTGTGTGTGTTTTAATTTAACAATTCGAGTGCATTGCATTGAATTATTGATTGTCGTACCAAGAACATGCAAATTGAGGTTTGTGCGGATCTCCTAATCGAGGTTAATGAGAGATCCTATAGTTCTCGAGGGAATAATACAACTGGTGCAATGTAAAGATTCAATTTTATGCGATGTTTCATATAAAGATCAAATCTTTCAACAATTACAATTGAGATTCAGGTGTTTTGAGATTTGTTATTGATTTTGCTATCCGCAAACACATCATTTGCTTATTTTGGTTTTTTAGTGTCTGAATTATATAGGGGTCCTATTATGTTTAGGAGTCTAATTACCTTAAATCGTTTGAGTCTTGTTACTTGTTTTGGTTTACTTAGGTGTCTTCATTTCTATCTTAGGTTGTCGTGTGATATAGTTATCACAAAGGCTGATTTATTAGGTTGTTAGAAGTCCTAGCTTAGATAAGACTATTCATACTTACCTTTGTTTAGGCGTGGCTTTGCTTGTTTAGCATAGCTAGGAGCCTTTTTTATTTATCTTCTTAGTCGTTGTGTAGTAATATATGCACGTTCTATCAGTAATAAAATTTGGTGGTGTGTTTTAATTTAACAATCCGAGTGGATTGCATTGAATTATTGATTGTCGTACCACCAACATACAAATTGTGGTTTGTGCGAATCTCCTAATCGAGGTTAATGAGAGATCCTATAGTTCTCGAGGGAATAATACAACTGGTGCAATGTAAAGATTCAATTTTATGCGATGTTTCATATAAAGATCAAATCTTTCAACAATTACAATTGAGATTCAGGTGTTTTGAGACTTGTTATTGATTTTACTATCCGCAAACACATCATTTGCTTAATTTTATTTTTTAGTGTCTGATATATATGGGTCCTCTTATGTTTTGGAGCCTAATTAACTTAAATCGTTTGAGTCTTGTTACTTGTTTTGGTTTACTTAGGTGTCTTCAATTTCTATCTTAGGTTGTCGTGTGATATAGTTATCACAAAGGCTGATTTATTAGGTTGTTAGAAGTCCTAGCTTAGATAAGACTATTCATACTTACCTTTGTTTAGCGTGGCTTTGCTTGTTTAGCATAGCTAGGAGCCTTTTTTATTTATCTTCTTAGTCGTTGTGTAGTATATATATGCACGTTCTATCAGTAATAAAATTTGGTGTGTGTTTTAATTTAACAATCCGAGTGGATTGCATTGAATTATTGATTGTCGTACCACCAACATACAAATTGTGGTTTGTGCGAATCTCCTAATCGAGGTTAATGAGAGATCCTATAGTTCTCGAGGGAATAATACAACTGGTGCAATGTAAAGATTCAATTTTATGCGATGTTTCATATAAAGATCAAATCTTTCAACAATTACAATTGAGATTCAGGTGTTTTGAGACTTGTTATTGATTTTACTATCCGCAAACACATCATTTGCTTAATTTT
>NC_079204.1:35262323-35369823 GCF_026745355.1 Beta vulgaris subsp. vulgaris
GAAGAGCNATCGTTTGAGTCTTGTTACTTGTTTTTGGTTTACTTAGGTGTCTTCCATTTCTATCTTAGGTTGTTGTGTGATATAGTTATCACAAAGGCTGATTTATTAGTTGTTAGAAGTCCTACTTAGATAAGACTATTCATACTTACTTGTTTAGGCGTGGCTTTGCTTGTTTCATAGCTAGGAGCCTTTGTTATTTATCTTCAGTAGTTGGTAGTATATATATGCACGTTCTATCAGTAATAAAATTTGGTGTGTGTGTTTTAATTTAACAATTCGAGTGCATTGCATTGAATTATTTGATTGTCATACCAAGAACATACAATTGAGGTTTGTGCGGATTCCTAATCAGGTTAATGAGAGATCCTATAGTTCTCGAGGGAATAATACAACTGGTGCAATTAAAGATTCAATTTATGCGATGTTTCATATAAAGATCAAATCTTTCAACAATTACAATTGAGATTCAGGTGTTTTGAGATTGTTTATTGATTTTGCTATCCGCAAACACATCATTTGCTTATTTTTGGTTTTTTAGTGTCTGAATTATATAGGGGTCCTATTATGTTTAGGAGTCTAATTACCTTAAATCGTTTGAGTCTTGTTACTTGTTTTGGTTTACTTAGGTGTCTTCCATTTCTATCTTAGGTTGCGTGTGATATAGTTATCACAAAGGCTGATTTATTAAGTTGTTAAGAGTCCTAGCTTAGATAAGACTATTCATGCTTTACTTTGTTTAGGCGTGGCTTTGCTTGTTTAGCATAGCTAGGAGTCTTTGTTATTTATCTTCTTAGTAGTTGTGTAGTATATATATGCACGTTCTATCAGTAATAAAATTTGGTGTGTGTTTTAATTTAACAATTCGAGTGGATTGCATTGAATTATTGATTGTCGTACCACCAACATACAAATTGTGGTTTGTGCGAATCTCCTAATCGAGGTTAATGAGAGATCCTATAGTTCTCGAGGGAATAATACAACTGATGCAAGTAAAGATTCAATTTTATGCATTTTCATATAAAGTTCAAATCTTTCAACAATTACAAGTGAGATTCAGATTCAGTGTTTTGAGACTTGTTATTGATTTTACTATCCGCAAACACATCATTTGCTTAATTTTATTTTTTTAGTGTCTGAATTATATAGGGTCCTCTTATGTTTGGAGCTAATTCCTTAAATCGTTTGAGTCTTGTTACTTGTTTTGGTTTACTTAGGTGTCTTCAATTTCTATCTTTAGGTTGTCGTGTGATATAGTTATCACAAAGGCTGATTTATTAGTTGTTAGAAGTCCTAGCTTAGATAAGACTATTCATACTTACTTTGTTTAGGCGTGGCTTTGCATGTTTAGCATAGCGAGGAGTGCTTATTATTTATCTTCTTAGTAGTTGTGTAGTATATATATGCACGTTCTATCAGTAATAAAATTTGGTGTGTGTTTTAATTTAACAATTCGAGTGCATTGCATTGAATTATTGATTGTCGTACCACCAACATACAAATTGTGGTTTGTGCGAATCTCCTAATGAGGTTAATGAGAGATCCTATAGTTCTCGAGGGAATAATACAACGATGCAATTAAAGATTCAATTTTATGATTTTCATATAAAGTTCAAATCTTTCAACAATTACAAGTATGATTCAGGTGTTTTGAGACTTGTTATTGATTTTACTATCCGCAAACACATCATTTGCTTATTTTATTTTTTTAGTGTCTGAATTATATAGGGGTCCTCTATGTTTTAGGAGCTAATTCCTTAAATCGTTTGAGTCTTGTTACTTGTTTTGGTTTACTTAGGTGTCTTCAATTTCTATCTTAGGTTGTCGTGTGATATAGTTATCACAAAGGCTGATTTATTAGTTGTTAGAAGTCCTAGCTTAGATAAGACTATTCATACTTACTTTGTTTAGGCGTGGCTTTGCTTGTTTAGCATAGCTAGGAGCCTTTGTTATTTATCTTCTTAGTAGTTGTGTAGTATATATATGCACGTTCTATCAGTAATAAAATTTGGTGTGTGTTTTAATTTAACAATTCGAGTGCATTGCATTGAATTATTGATTGTCGTACCAATAACATACAAATTGTGGTTTGTGCGAATCTCCTAATCAGGTTAATGAGAGATCCTATAGTTCTCGAGGGAATAATACAACGATGCAATGTAAAGATTCAATTTTATGCCTATTTCATATAAAGATCAAATCTTTCAACAATTACAATTGAGATTCAGGTGTTTTGAGACTTGTTATTGATTTTACTATCCGCAAACACATCATTTGCTTTTTTTTTTAGTGTCTGAATTATATAGGGGTCCTATTATGTTTAGGAGTCTAATTACCTTAAATCGTTTGAGTCTTGTTACTTGTTTTGGTTTACTTAGGTGTCTTCCATTTCTATCTTAGGTTGTTGTGTGATATAGTTATCACAAAGGCTGATTTATTAAGTTGTTAGGAGTCCTAGCTTAGATAAGACTATTCATGCTTATCTTTGTTTAGGCGTGGCTTTGCTTGTTTAGCATAGCTAGGAGTCTTTGTTATTTATCTTCTTAGTAGTTGTGTAGTATATATATGCACGTTCTATCAGTAATAAAATTTTTGTGTTTTAATTTAACAATTCGAGTGTATTACATTGAATTATTGATTGTCGTACCAAGAACATCAAATTGAGGTTTGTGCGGATCTCCTAATCTAGGTTAATGAGAGATCCTATAGTTCTCGAGGGAATTTACAACCGATCCAATATAAAGATTCAATCTTTATGCCCTATTTCATATAAAGATCAAATCTTTCAACAATTACAATTGAGATTCAGGTGTTTTGAGACTTGTTATTGATTTTACTATCCGCAAACACATCATTTGCTTATTTTACTTTTTTAGTGTCTGAATTATATAGGGTCCTCTTATGTTTGGAGCCTAATTCCCTTAAATCGTTTGAGTCTTGTTACTTGTTTTGGTTTACTTAGGTGTCTTCAATTTCTATCTTAGGTTGTCGTGTGATATAGTTATCACAAAGGCTGATTTATTAGGTTGTTAGAAGTCCTAGCTTAGATAAGACTATTCATACTTACTTTGTTTAGGCGTGGCTTTGCTTGTTTAGCATAGCTAGGAGCCTTTGTTATTTATCTTCTTAGTAGTTGTGTAGTATATATATGCACGTTCTATCAGTAATAAAATTTGGTGTGTGTGTTTTAATTTAACAATTCGAGTGCATTGCATTGAATTATTGATTGTCGTACCAAGCATACAAATTGGGTTTGTGCGATCTCCTAATCAGGTTAATGAGAGATCCTATAGTTCTCGAGGGAATAATACAACCGATCCAATATAAGATTCAATCTTTATGCCCATTTCATATAAAGATCAAATCTTTCAACAATTACAATTGAGATTCAGGTGTTTTGAGACTTGTTATTGATTTTACTATCCGCAAACACATCATTTGCTTAATTTTATTTTTTTAGTGTCTGAATTATATAGGGGTCCTCTTATGTTTTGGAGTCTAATTCTCTTAAATCATTTGAGTCTTGCTAGTTGTTTTTGTTTACTTAATTACGAGTCTTCGATTTCTATCTTAGGTTGTCGTGTGATATAGTTATCGCAAAGGCTGATTTTTTATGTTTTTAGAAGTCCTAGCTTAGATAAGATTATTCATACTTACTTTGTTTAGGCTGGCTTTGCTTGTTTAGCATAGCTAGGAGCCTTTGTTATTTATCTTCTTAGTAGTTGTGTAGTATATATATGCACGTTCTATCAGTAATAAATTTGGTGTGTGTGTTTTAATTTAACAATTCGAGTGCATTGCATTGAATTATTGATTGTCGTACCAAGAACATCAAATTGAGGTTTGTGCGGATCTCCTAATCTAGGTTAATGAGAGATCCTATAGTTCTCGAGGGAAATTACAACCGAGCCAATATAAAGATTCAATCTTTATGCCCATTTCATATAAAGATCAAATCTTTCAACAATTAACAATTGAGATTCAGGTGTTTTGAGACTTGTTATTGATTTTACTATCCGCAAACACATCATTTGCTTAATTTTATTTTTTTAGTGTCTGAATTATATATGGGTCTCTTATGTTTGGAGCTAATTCCTTAAATCGTTTGAGTCTTGTTACTTGTTTTGGTTTACTTAGGTGTCTTCAATTTCTATCTTAGGTTGTCGTGTGATATAGTTATCACAAAGGCTGATTTATTAGGTTGTTAGAGTCCTAGCTTAGATAAGACTATTCATACTTACTTTGTTTAGGCGTGGCTTTGCTTGTTTAGCATAGCTAGGAGCCTTTGTTATTTATCTTCTTAGTAGTTTGTAGTATATATATGCACGTTCTATCAGTAATAAAATTTGGTATGTGTGTTTTAATTTAACAATTCGAGTGCATTGCATTGAATTATTGATTGTCGTACCAAGAACATCAAATTGAGGTTTGTGCGATCTCCTAATCTAGGTTAATGAGAGATCCTATAGTTCTCGAGGAAATTACAACCGAGCCAATTAAAGATTCAATCTTTATGCCCTATTTCATATAAAGATCAAATCTTTCAACAATTACAATTGAGATTCAGGTGTTTTGAGACTTGTTATTGATTTTACTATCCGCAAACACATCATTTGCTTATTTTATTTTTAGTGTCTTAATTATATAGGGTCCTCTTATGTTTGGAGCTAATTACCTTAAATCGTTTGAGTCTTGTTACTTGTTTTGGTTTACTTAGGTGTCTTCAATTTCTATCTTAGGTTGTCGTGTGATATAGTTATCACAAAGGCTGATTTATTAGTTGTTAGAGTCCTAGCTTAGATAAGACTATTCATACTTACTTTGTTTAGGCGTGGCTTTGCTTGTTTAGCATAGCTAGGAGCCTTTTTATTTATCTTCTTAGTAGTTGTGTAATATATATATGCACGTTCTATCAGTAATAAAATTTGGTGTGTGTTTTAATTTAACAATTCGAGTGCATTGCATTGAATTATTGATTGTCGTACCAAACATACAAATGTGGTTTGTGCGAATCTCCTAATCAGGTTAATGAGAGATCCTATAGTTCTCGAGGGAATAATACAACGTCAATTAAAGATTCAATCTTTATGCCTTGTTTCATATAAAGATCAAATCTTTCAACAATTACAATTGAGATTCAGGTGTTTTGAGATTTGTTATTGATTTTCTATCCACAAACACATCATTTGCTTATTTTTTTTTTTAGTGTCTGAATTATATAGGGGTCCTATTATGTTTAGGAGTCTAATTACCTTAAATCGTTTGAGTCTTGTTACTTGTTTTGGTTTACTTAGGTGTCTTCCATTTCTATCTTAGGTTGTTGTGTGATATAAGTTATCACAAAGGCTGATTTATTAAGTTGTTAGGAGTCCTAACTTAGATAAGACTATTATGCTTATCTTTGTTTAGGCGTGGCTTTGCTTGTTTCACATAGCTAGGAGCCTTTGTTATTTATCTTCTTAGTAGTTGTGTAATATATATATGCACGTTCTATCAGTAATAAAATTTAGTGTGTGTGTTTTAATTTAACAATTCGAGTGCATTGCATTGAATTATTGATTGTCGTACCAAGAACATGCAAATTGAGGTTTGTGCGGATCTCCTAATCTAGGTTAATGAGAGATCTTATAGTTCTCGAGGGAATTTTACAACCGATCCAATTAAAGATTCAATCTTTATCCCTATTTCATATAAAGATCAAATCTTTCAACAATAACAATTGAGATTCAGGTGTTTTGAGGCTTGTTATTGATTTTACTATCCGCAAACACATCATTTCCTTAATTTTATTTTTTTAGTGTCTGAATTATATATGGGTCCTCTTATGTTCTGGAGCCTAATTCCCTTAAATCGTTTGAGTCTTGTTACTTGTTTTGGTTTACTTAGGTGTCTTCAATTTCTATCTTAGGTTGTCGTGTGATATAGTTATCACAACGGCTGATTTATTAGGTTGTTAGAAGTCCTAGCTTAGATAAGACTATTCATGCTTACCTTTGTTTAGGCGTGGCTTTGCTTGTTTAGCATAGCTAAGCCTTTGTTATTTATCTTATTAGTAGTTGTGTAATATATATATGCACGTTCTATCAGTAATAAAAGCATGTGTGTATGTTTTAATTTAACAATTCGAGTGCATTGCATTGAATTATTGATTGTCGTACCAAAACATAAAATTGTGTTTGTGCGAATCTCCTAATCTGAGGTTAATGAGAGATCCTATAGTTCTCGAGGGAATAATACAACCGATGCAATGTAAAGATTCAATCTTTATGCCCTATTTCATATAAAGATCAAATCTTTCAACAATTACAATTGAGATTCAGGTGTTTTGAGACTTGTTATTGATTTTACTATCCGCAAACACATCATTTGCTTATTTTAGTTTTTTAGTGTCTGAATTATATAGGGGTCTATTATGTTTAGGAGTCGAATCACCTTAAATCGTTTGAGTCTTGTTACTTGTTTTGGTTTACTTAGGTGTCTTCAATTTCTATCTTAGGTTGTTGTGTGATATAGTTATCACAAAGGTTGATTTATTAAGTTGTTCAGAGTTCAAGCTTAGATAAGACTATTCATAAGTACCTTTGTTTAGGCATGGCTTTGCTTGTTTAGCATAGCTAGGAGCCTTTGTTATTTATCTTCTTAGTAGTTGTGTAGTATATAAATGCACGTTCTATCAGTAATAAAATTTGGTGTGTGTGTTTTAATTTAACAATTCGAGTGCATTGCATCAAATTATTGATTGTCGTACCAAGAACATACAAATTAATGTTTGTGCGGATCTTCTAATCTAGGATAATGAGAGATCCTATAGTTCTCGAGGGAATAATACAACTGATCCAATATAAAGATTCAATCTTTATGCCATGTCTCATATAAATATCGAATCTTTCAACAATTACAATTGAGATTCAGGTGTTTCGAGATGTGTTATTGATTTTACTATCCGCAAACACATCATTTGCTTTATTTTATTTTTTTAGTTTTTGAATTATATAGGGGTCCTATTATGTTGAAGAGTCTAATTCCCTTAAATCGTTTGAGTCTTGTTACTTGTTTTGGTTTACTTAGGTGTCTTCAATTTCTGTCTTAGGTTGTCATGTGATATAGTTATCATAAAGGCTGATTTATTAAGTTGTTAGGAGTCCTAGCTTAGATAAGACTATTCATACTTATCTTTGTTTAGGCGTGGCTTTTCTTGTTTAGCATAGCTAGGAGCCTTTGTTATTTATCTTCTTACTAGTTGTGTAGTATATATATGCACATTCTATCAGTAATAAAATTTGGTGTGTGTGTTTTAATTTAACAATTCGAGTGCATTGCATTGAATTATTGATTGTCGTACCAAGAACATGCAAATTGAGGTTTGTGCGGATCTCCTAATCTAGGTGAATGAGAGATCCTATAGTTCTCGAGGAAATTTTACAACCGAGCCAAAATAAAGATTCAATCTTTATGCCCTATTTCATATAAAGATCAAATCTTTCAACAATAACAATTGAGATTCAGGAGTTTTGAGACTTGTTATTGATTTTACTATCCGCAAACACATCATTTGCTTAATTTTATTTTTTTAGTGTCTGAATTATATATGGGTCCTCTTATGTTTTGGAGCCTAATTCCCTTAAATCGTTTGAGTCTCGTTACTTGTTTTGGTTTACTTAGGTGTCTTCAATTTCTATCTTAGGTTGTCGTGTGATATAGTTATCACAAAGGCTGATTTATTAGGTTGTTAGAAGTCCTTTCTTAGATAAGACTATTCATACTTACCTTTGTTTAGGCGTGGCTTTGCTTGTTTAGCATAGCTAGGAGCCTTTGTTATTTATCTTCTTAGTCGTTGTGTAGTATATATATGCACGTTCTATCAGTAATAAAATTTGGTGTGTGTTTTAATTTAACAATTCGAGTGCATTGCATTGAATTATTGATTGTTGTACCAACAACATACAAATTGTGGTTTGTGCGAATCTCCTAATCGAGGTTAATGAGAGATCCTATAGTTCTCGAGGGAATAATACAACCGATGCAATGTAAAGATTCAATCTTTATGCCCTATTTCATATAATGATACTAAATCTTTCAACAATTACAATTGAGATTCAGGTGTTTTGAGACTTGTTATTGATTTTACTATCCGCAAACACATCATTTGCTTTATTTTATTTTTGTAGTATCTGGATTATATTGGGGTCCTCTTATGTTTAGGAGTCTAATTCCCTTAAATCGTTTGAGTCTTGTTACTTTTTTTGGTTTACTTAGGTGTCTTCAATTTCTTTCTTAGGTTGTCGTGTGATATAGTTATCACAAAGGCTGATTTATTAGGTTGTTAGAAGTCCTAGCTTAGATAAGACTATTCATAATTACCTTTGTTTAGGCGTGGCTTTGCTTGTTTAGCATAGCTAGGAGCCTTTGTTATTTATCTTCTTAATAGTTGTGTAGTATATATATGCACGTTCTATCAGTATTAAAATTTGGTGTGTGTGTTTTACTTTAACAATTCGAGTGCATTGCATCAAATTATTGATTGTCGTACCAAAAACATACAAATTAAGGTTTGTGCGAATCTCCTAATCTAGGTTAATGAGAGATCCTATAAGTCTAGAGGGAATCATACAACCAATCCAATATAAAGATTTAATCTTTATCCCTATTTCATATAAAGATCAAATCTTTCAACAATTACAATTGAGATTCAGGTGTTTTGAGACTTGTTATTGATTTTACTATCCGCAAACACATCATTTGCTTTATTTTATATTTGTAGTGTCTGGATTATATAGGGGTCCTCTTATGTTTAGGAGTCTAATTCCCTTAAATCGTTTGAGTCTTGTTACTTGTTTTGGTTTACTTAGGTTTCTTTCATTTCTATCTTAGGTTGTTGTGTTATATAGTTATCACAAAGGCTGATTTATTAAGTTTTTCGGAGTTCAAGCTTAGATAAGACTATTCATAAGTATCTTTGTTTAGGCGTGGCTTTGCTTGTTTAGCATAGCTAGGAGCCTTTGTTATTTATCTTCTTAGTAGTTGTGTAGTATATATATGCACGTTCTATCAGAAATCAAATTTGGTGTGTGTGTTTTAATTTAACAATTCGAGTGCATTGCGTCAAATTATTGATTGTCGTACACTACTACATAATTAGTATAAGGTAACACCTTATAGTAACACTTTAAAATGTTAAAAATTGTCTACCACTTAAGTATCACTATTGTAACACTTAGAGAAAATGTAACACTTTTATGTAACACTAAAATATAAGTAACACTTTTGTGTAACACTTTATTCTTAAGTGACTCATTAATGTAACACTCTTGCACAAGTAACACTTCCCAGTAACACTTTCTAAGAATTATTTATATAATACCATAATGGTAACATTATGCTACTATAACATAGGTAACACTTCAAGTCTTCAACTACAAGAATAACTTTTTTATTTTGCTCTAAATAGGTTATGGAGAATTTTTTTTTTTTAAGTTGGATAATATAATATACTCCTAAGTTGCATTAATACAAAAATTACAAGGACAAACTACGGAGTACTATAACCATCGAAATCACCAAAACCTTTCTCAATATCTTCCGCTCTTTTTTACTCTCGTTGTGCACTTCGCTAGAGCACCAACCATATACCGACGCTCAACCCATCTCGCTGCTGTCCTCTTTCATCTTCTCACCATTAAATGTGTGCTTCTTCTTGACTAATCCTGACACTGTTGGCGTTTGATGCTGCTGCACATCGTTGGCTTCCCTTGCAATTCGACGGTGGCCGAAAGTGCCGCCACGCTTCCCCTCTTGTTTTCTTAACTTGTTTAGGGTTGAATTGAATTGGGTTTAAGAGGTATGTATTTCGAATTTAGGGTTTATTATTCAATTATATATTATAGAAACTACCAAATATTATGATAAAACTTTTGTGAAATAAGAGTATGATTTGATTTATATTTCGTGTTAAGGTTTGATTGTTTGATTAATTACAATTATTGGAACAAAGTTGATGCTTGCTGCTCGCTACATGCTACCTAAGATTGTTCTATTTTTGTTTCGGTTTCGTTTGTGAATTTATACGGAATGATTGTTAGTGTTTGGTTTTCAACATCTACCAAACCAATTATACTCGACTATGCTCAAGATTGTAGTAACTACTAACTAGAAGTTTTCTATACTCATTTTTTATGAGCTGCAATGGACATAAAGTCATAAAGGGGAAAAAATGGAGAAGGATATAGTAGAGGAGATTATGTTAATTTAATAATCATCATTTAGCCTAATTAAATTACTTTTCCCATTTTGTTAATTTGATGATCTTAGTTCTTTACTCAACCTTAGATTTGGTGTATTCATGGTGTTGTATTTCTTGATACAATTCTTATATCATCAACTTATAGCATCGAATTTTCTTACTGAAGATATTGGATAAGATGAATCGAAACATAGTTTACAAGTTTCGATATTATAAAGGGCTTCAATGTTGGCTTAATTTCTTTTTTGTTTCAGATTATCATTTATTTTAATGTTGGCTAGAGAAGAATTCGCAGTAAACTAAGCCCAACCAAAACCAGCAATGGCCATGCAACTACTCTTCAAAGTATTCCACCAATTGGCCTTAATTTTCAAATAATAAGTACCCACGAGCACCATTTTAGCAGTAGGATAACCACTAGTTCCTGAATTGTGCTCTCTGACTAAGGGAGTCTAAGAAAGAAACAACCTATAACCTTTCGACAACTTTGTGAGTCACGCCTAACTCTAATCTGAGGGTTTTGACAGAAATGTAATCTCACCATGAGCAAAATTCTTTCTAGCTGAAAAAAAGATGAGACTTGAGAGTGTGATTGACACGAGATAGAAATTCAAGGGGCAGTATGCAATCCATGATTCCTCCTAAACCTACATATTAAGCTATAATCATGATATGACACTCCAGCTTGAGCAATTGCTGCAATATTTCCTCAACTTATTGCAATTCTTCCACTGCCAAGTGTTTTAACAAGTGTATTATCTACTACGAAGAATTTTTCTTTCATTTTTTTTCGCTTTCTAATTAAGTCTTATCTGGCTAGGTTTAAGGTATATGTCTAGAACTCCCTGAGACCCACTAACAGAGGAGCTCAACTGGATTATTTGTAAGTTTGTCGTCGTTTTTCTTGCTAATTATTTTTGAGGAGTAGAAATGGAGACCATGGGGTGCGTTTGGCCATTGCAGAGGATCAGAATCTTGCCGATAACCACTAATATTGAACTGAGATCTGAAGTTGAGACTAATTGTGTGGTATAGAGAGTGTAATATGTTATACCCTGGCACTAGTTGATGATAGTTTGAAACTCTTTCTATTTGGAGATGACAGGATCAAGAAAGTTATGTATATCATAGTTCAGATCTAGTGGGAAAGATAGAGCCAAGATATAGTTCCTTCATTGTGGCCTGCTGGTGAATGATTTTTTTTTGGAAACATCCTCTAACTACAGAAGATCTACAGCAGATCTATTGCTTTTGAGTTCTAATTTTTTTTTTTTTACAGACTAGATTTGTTATCATATAAAAGACTTTGAAGTTTTTTTTTTTCCTTACTGCAGGATGATGGAAATAATGGCGGATTAGAGTAGCAAACATGCATGATACATCGAGAAGCATGCCTACATGGATAATGGAATTGAAGAATAATGAAAGAATGACCTTAAGATTGATTTAGGTTTATTTAAGCAGAGATATATATATATTATGATTTTATGATTTAATTTTTAGATTAACTATTTATATTTTGGATGCAATAGTATGTTTTCGATTGAGTATACTCTTTGGCTCATTTTTTACAATGGTCGTTGAGTATTTCTACTCATTATATAATAATATCATTTTATTTCCTCTTCAATTATTACGTTTATAAGTTTTACTATTATTATCATTGTATATATGTCGATAAATTAAAGAATGTTACTATAAGATATGTGAAATATAAGTGTTACACTATAAAACTAGCTGATAAGAAGTGTTGCCAAATATCTAATACAAGGTTACATATGCTGATTCAAAATGATACATAATATTTAACAAAGTGTTACTATAAGTCAATAGATGACATAGAAAATGCTACTATAGACGAAAAAGTGTTACATAAAACATTATTAGTAACACTACAAAAATGCTACATTAGTTTAAAAAAAGTGTTACATTAGAGATTTTGAGTAACACTTGAGAAAGTGAAACATTAGCATTGGAAAGTATTACCTTGGAGAATAGGTAGCACGAGCAGATGTTTCACTTATAAAAGTGTTACATATGACCTAAAGCAACACTTTTAGGCCTTTAAGTAACTCTTTTGGGGTGATACTTTAGGCCAATTATACACTAGCGTACCAAAAACATACAAATTAATGTTTGTGCGGATCTCCTAATCTAGGTTAATGAGAGATCCTATAATTCTCGAGGGAATAATACAACTGATCCAATATAAAGATTTAATCTTTATGCCATGTCTCATATAAAGTTCGAATCTTTCAACAATTACAATTGAGATTCAGGTGTTTTGAGATTTGTCATTGATTTTGCTATCCGCAAACACATCGTTTGCTTTATTATATTTTTTTAGTTTTTGAATTATATAGGGGTCCTATTATGTTGAGGAATCTAATTCCCTTAAATCGTTTGAGTCTTGTTACTTGTTTTGGTTTACTTAGGTGTCTTCAATTTCTGTCTTAGGTTGTCGTGTGATATAGTTATCATAAAGGCTGATTTATTAAGTTGTTAGGAGTCCCAGCTTAGATAAGACTATTCATACTTATCTTTGTTTAGGCGTGGCTTTGCTTGTTTAGCATAGCTAGGAGCCTTTGTTATTTATCTTCTTAGTAGTTGTGTAGTATATATATGCACATTCTATCAGTAATAAAATTTGGTGTGTGTGTTTTAATTTAACAATTCGAGTGCATTGCATTGAATTATTTATTGTCGTACCAAGAACATGCAAATTGAGGTTTGTGCGGATCTCCTAATCTAGGTTAATGAGAGCTCCCATAGTTCTCGAGGGAATTTTACAACCGATCCAATATAAAGATTCAATCTTAATGCCCTATTTCATATAAAGATCAAATCTTTCAACAATAACAATTGAGATTTAGGTGTTTTGAGACTTGTTATTGATTTTACGATCCGCAAACACATCATTTGCTTAATTTTATTTTTTTAGTATCTGAATTATATATGGGTCCTCTTATGTTTTGGAGCCTAATTCCCTTAAATCGTTTGAGTCTTGTTACTTGTTTTGATTTACTTAGGTGTCTTCAATTTCTATCTTAGGTTGTCGTGTGATATAGTTATCACAAAGGCTGATTTATTAGGTTGTTAGAAGTCCTAGCTTAGATAAGACTATTCATACTTACCTTTGTTTACGCGTGGCTTTGCTTGTTTAGCATAGCTAGGAGCCTTTGTTATTTATCTTCTTAGTCGTTGTGTAGTATATATATGCACGTTCTATCAGTAATAAAATTTTGTGTGTGTTTTAATTTAACAATTCGAGTGCATTGCATTGAATTATTTATTGTCGTACCAACAACATACAAATTGTGGTTTGTGCGAATCTCCTAATCCAGGTTAATGAGAGATCCGATAGTTCTCGAGGGAATAATACAACCGGTGCAATGTAAAGATTCAATCTTTATGCCCTATTTCATATAAAGATCAAATCTTTCAACAATTACAATTGAGATTCAGGTGTTTTGAGACTTGTTATTGATTTTACTATCCGCAAACACATCATTTGATTTATTTTATTTTTGTAGTGTCTGGATAATATAGGGGTCCTCTTATGTTTAGGAGTCTAATTCCCTTAAATCGTTTGAGTCTTGTTACTTGTTTTGGTTTACTTAGATGTCTTCAATTTCTATCGTAGGTTGTCGTGTGATATAATTATCACAAAGGCTGATTTATTAGGTTGTTAGAAGTCCTAGCTTAGATAAGACTATTCATACTTACCTTTGTTTAGGCGTGGCTTTGCTTGTTTAGCATAGCTAGGAGCCTTTGTTATTTATCTTCTTAGTAGTTGTGTAGTATTTATATGCACGTTCTATCAGTATTAAAATTTGGTGTGTGTGTTTTAATTTAACAATTCGAGTGCATTGCATCAAATTATTGATTGTCGTACCAAAAACATACAAATTAAGGTTTGTGCGAATCTCCTAATCTAGGTTAATGAGAGATCCTATAAGTCTAGAGGGAATAATACAACCAATCCAATATAAAGATTCAATCTTTATCCCCTATTTCATATAAAGATCAAATCTTTCAACAATTACAATTGAGATTCAGGTGTTTTGAGACATGTTATTGATTTTACTATCCGAAAACACATCATTTGCTTTATTTTATTTTTGTAGTGTCTGGATTATATAGGGGTCCTCTTATGTTTAGGAGTCTAATTCCCTTAAATCGTTTGAGTCTTGTTACTTGTTTTGGTTTACTTAGGTGTCTTCAATTTCTATCTTAGGTTGTCGTGTGATATAGTTATCACAAAGGCTGATTTATTAGGTTGTTAGAAGTCCTGGCTTAGATAAGACTATTCATACTTACCTTTGTTTAGGCGTGGCTTTGCTTGTTTAGCATAGCTAGGAGCCTTTGTTATTTATCTTCTTAGTAGTTGTGTAGTATATATATGCACGTTCTATCAGTATTAAAATTTGGTGTGTGTGTTTTAATTTAACAATTCGAGTGCATTGCATCAAATTATTGATTGTCGTACCACAAAACATACAAATTAAGGTTTGTGCGAATCTCCTAATCTAGGTTAATGAGAGATCCATAAGTCTAGAGGGAATAATACAACCATCCAATATAAAGATTCAATCTTTATGCCCTATTTCTATAAAGATCAAATCTTTCAACAATTACAATTGAGATTCAGGTGTTTTGAGACTTGTTATTGATTTTACTATCCGCAAACACATCATTTGCTTTATTTTATTTTAGTGTCTGGATTATATAGGGGTCCTCTTATGTTTAGGAGTCTAATTCCCTTAAATCGTTTGAGTCTTGTTACTTGTTTTGGTTTACTTAGGTGTCTTCAATTTCTATCTTAGGTTGCCGTGTGATATAGTTATCACAAAGGCTGATTTATTAGGTTGTTAGAGTCCTAGCTTAGATAAGACTATTCATACTTCCTTTGTTTAGGCGTGGCTTTGCTTGTTTAGCATAGCTAGGAGCCTTTGTTATTTATCTTCTTAGTAGTTGTGTAGTATATATATGCACGTTCTATCAGTAATAAAATTTGGTGTGTGTGTTTTAATTTAACAATTCGAGTGCATTGCATAAAATTATTGATTGTCGTACCAAAAACATACAAATTAAGGTTTGTGCGAATCTCCTAATCTAGGTTAATGAGAGATCCCATAAGTCTAGAGGGAATAATACAACCAATCCAATATAAAGATTCAATCTTTATGCCCTATTTCATATAAAGATCAAATCTTTCAACAATTACAATTGAGATTCAGGTGTTTTGAGACTTGTTATTGATTTTACTATCCGCAAACACATCATTTGCTTATTTTAGTTTTTTAGTGTCTGAATTATATAGGGGTTCTATTATGTTTAGGAGTCTAATTACCTTAAATCGTTTGAGTCTTGTTACTTGTTTTGGTTTACTTAGGTGTCTTCCATTTCTATCTTAGGTTGTTGTGTTATATAGTTATCATAAATGCTGATTTATTAAGTTGTTTAGGAGTCCTAGCTTAAATAAGACTATTCATACTTATCTTTGTTTAGTCGTGGCTTTGCTTGTTTAGCATAGCTAGGACCTTTGTTATTTATTCCTTAGTAGTTGTGTAGTATAATATGCACATTCTATCAGTAATAAAATTTGGTGTGTGTGTTTTAATTTAACAATTCGAGTGCATTGCATTGAATTATTTGTTGTCATACCAAGAACATGCAAATTGAGGTTTGTGCGGATCTCCTAATCTAGGTTAATGAGAGCTCCATAGTTCTCGAGGGAATTTTACAACCGATCCAATATAAAGATTCAATCTTAATGCCCTATTTCATATAAAGATCAAATCTTTCAGCAATAACAATTGAGATTTAGGTGTTTTGATACTTGTTATTGATTTTACGATCCGCAAACACATCATTTGCTTAATTTTATTTTTTTAGTGTCTGAATTATATATGGGTCCTCTTATGTTTTGGAGCCTAATTCCCTTAAATCGTTTGAGTCTTGTTACTTGTTTTGATTTACTTAGGTGTCTTCAATTTCTATCTTAGGTTGTCGTGTGATATAGTTATCACAAAGGCTGATTTATTTGGTTGTTAGAAGTCCTAGCTTAGATAAGACTATTCATACTTACCTTTGTTTAGGCGTGGCTTTGCTTGTTTAGCATAGCTAGGAGCCTTTGTTATTTATCTTCTTAGTCGTTGTGTAGTATATATATGCACGTTCTATCAGTAATAAAATTTTGTGTGTGTTTTAATTTAACAATTCGAGTGCATTGCATTGAATTATTGATTGTCGTACCAACAACATACAAATTGTGGTTTGTGCGAATCTCCTAATCCAGGTTAATGAGAGATCCTATAGTTCTCGAGGGAATAATACAATTCAATCTTTATGCCCTATTTCATATAAAGATCAAATCTTTCAACAATTACAAGTGAGATTAGGGTGTTTTGAGGCTTGTTATTGATTTTACTATCCGTAAACACATCATTTGATTTATTTTATTTTGTAGTGTCTGGATTAATATAGGGGTCCTCTTATGTTTAGGAGTCTAATTCCTTAAATCGTTTGAGTCTTGCTAGTTGTTTTGGTTTACTTCGGAGTCTTCAATTTCTATCTTAGGTTGCGTGTGATATAGTTATCACAAAGGCTGATTTATTAGGTTGTTAGAAGTCCTAGCTTAGATAAGACTATTCATACTTACCTTTGTTTAGGCGTGGCTTTGCTTGTTTAGCATAGCTAGGAGCCTTTGTTATTTATCTTCTTAGTAGTGTGTAGTATATATATGCACGTTCTATCAGTATTTAAAATTTGGTGTGTGTGTTTTAATTTAACAATTCGAGTGCATTGCATCAAATTATTGATTGTCGTACCAAAACATACAAATTAGGTTTGTGGAATCTCCTAATCTAGGTTAATGAGAGATCCTATAAGTCTAGAGGGAATAATACAACCAATCCAATTAAAGATTCAATCTTTAGCCCTATTTCATATAAAGATCAAATCTTTCAACAATTACGAGTGAGATTCAGGTGTTTTGAGACTTGTTATTGATTTTACTATCCGCAAACACATCATTTGCTTATTTGTTATTTTTAGTGTCTGAATTATATAGGGGTTCTATTATGTTTAGGAGTCTAATTACCTTAAATGTTCGAGTCTTGTTAGTTGTTTTAGTTTACTTATGAGTCATCAATTTCTATCTTAGGTTGTTGTGTAATATAGTTATCAAAAAGGCTGATTTATTAAGTTGTTAGGAGTCCTAGCTTAGATAAGACTATTCATACTTATCTTTGTTTAGGCGTGGCTTTGCTTGTTTAGCATAGCTAGGAGTCTTTGTTATTTATCTTCTTAGTAGTTGTGTAGTATATATATATGCACGTTCTATCAGTAATAAAATTTGGTGTGTGTGTTTTAATTTAACAATTCGAGTGCATTGCATCAAATTATTGATTGTCGTACCAAGAACATACAAATTAATGTTTGTGCGGATCTCCTAATCTAGGTTAATGAGAGATCCTATAGTTCTCGAGGGAATAATACAACCAATCCAATATAAAGATTCAATCTTTATGCCATGTTTCATATAAAGTTCGAATCTTTCAACAATTACAATTGAGATTCAGGTGTTTTGAGATTTGTTATTGATTTTCTACCGCAAACACATCATTTGCTTTATTTTATTTTTTTAGTTTTGAATTATATAGGGGTCCTATTATGTTTAGGAGTCTAATTCCCTTAAATCGTTTGAGTCTTGTTACTTGTTTTGGTTTACTTAGGTGTCTTCAATTTCTGTCTTAGGTTGTCGTGTGATATAGTTATCAAAAGGCTGATTTATTAAGTTGTTAGGAGTCCTACTTAGATAAGACTATTCATATTATCTTGTTTAGGCGTGGCTTTCTTGTTTAGCATAGCTAGGAGCCTTTGTTATTTACTTCTTAGTAGTTCTGTAGTATATATATATGCACGTTTTATCAGTAATAAAATTTGGTGTGTGTGTTTTAATTTAACAATTCGAGTGCATTGCATTGAATTATTGATTGTCGTACCAAGAACATGCAAATTGAGGTTTGTGCGGATCTCCTAATCTAGGTTAATGAGAGATCCTATAGTTCTCGAGGGGAATTTTACAACCGATCCAATGTAAAGATTCAATCTTTATGCCCTATTTCATATAAAGATCAAATCTTTCAACAATTACAATTGACATTCATGTGTTTTGAGACTTGTTAATTATTTTACTATCCGCAAACACATCATTTGCTTAATTTTATTTTTTTAGTGTCTGAATTATATATGGGTCCTCTTATATTTTGGAGCCTAATGCCCTTAAATCGTTTGAGTCTTGTTACTTTTTTTGGTTTACTTAGGTGTCTTCAATTTCTATCTCAGGTTGTCGTGTGATATAGTTATCACAGAGGCTGATTTATTAGGTTGTTAGAAGTCCTAGCTTAGATTAGACTATCCATACTTACCTTTGTTTAGGCGTGGCTTTCCTTGTTTAGCATAGCTAGGAGCGTTTGTTATTTATCTTCTTAGTAGTTCTGTAGTATATATATATATGCACGTTCTATCAGTAATGAAATTTGGTGTGTGTGTTTTAATTTAACAATTCGAGTGCATTGCATTGAATTATTGATTGTCGTACCAAGAACATGCAAATTGAGGTTTGTGCGGATCTCCTAATCTAGGTTAATGAGAGATCCTATAGTTCTCGAGGGAATTTTACAACCGATCCAATGTAAAGATTCAATCTTTATGCCCTATTTCATATAAAGATCAAATCTTTCAACAATTACAATTGAGATTCATGTGTTTTGAGACTTGTTAATTATTTTACTATCCGCAAACACATCATTTGCTTAATTTTATTTTTTTAGTGTCTGAATTATATATGGGTCCTCTTATATTTTGGAGCCTAATTCCCTTAAATCTTTTGAGTCTTGTTACTTGTTTTGGTTTACTTAGGTGTCTTCAATTTCTATCTCAGGTTGTCGTGTGATATAGTTATCACAAAGGCTGATTTATTAGGTTGTTAGAAGTCCTAGCATAGATAAGACTATCCATACTTACCTTTTTAGGCGTGGCTTTGCTTGTTTAGCATTGCTAGGAGCCTTTGTTATTTATCTTCTTAGTAGTTGTGTAGTATATATATGCACGTTCTATTAGTATTAAAATTTGGTGTGTGTGTTTTAATTTAACAATTCGAGTGCATTTCATCAAATTATTGATTGTCGTACCAAAAACATACAAATTAAGGTTTGTGTGAATCTCCTAATCTAGGTTAATGAGAGATCCAATAGATCTAGTGGGAATAATACAACCAATCCAATTTAAAGATTCAATCTTTATCCCCTATTTCATATAAAGATCAAATCTTTCAACAATTACAATTGAGATTCATGTGTTTTGAGACTTGTTATTGATTTTACTATCCGCAAACACATCATTTGCTTATTTTAGTTAGTTTTAGTGTCTGAATTATATAGGGGTTCTATTATGTTTAGGAGTCTAATTACCTTAAATCGTTTGAGTCTTGTTACTTGTTTTGGTTTACTTAGGTGTCTTCCATTTCTATCTTAGGTTGTTGTGTGATATATTTATCACAAAGGCTGATTTATTAAGTTGTTCGGAGTTCAAGCTTAGGTAAGACTATTCATAAGTATCTTTGTTTAGGCGTGGCTTTGCTTGTTTAGCATAGCTAGGAGCCTTTGTTATTTATCTTCTTAGTAGTTCTGTAGTATATATATAAGCACGTTCTATCAGTAATAAAATTTGGTGTGTGTGTTTTAATTTAACAATTCGAGTGCATTGCATTGAATTATTGATTGTCGTACCAAGAACATGCAAATTGAGGTTTGTGCGGATCTCCTAATCTAGGTTAATGAGAGATCCTATAGTTCTCGAGGGAATTTTAAAACCGATCCAATGTAAAGATTCTATCTTGATGCCCTATTTCGTATAAAGATCAAATCTTTCAACAATTACAATTGAGATTCAGGTGTTTTGAGACTTGCTATTAATTTTACTATCCGCAAACACATCATTTGCTTAATTTAATTTTTTTAGTGTCAGAATTATATATGGGTCCTCTTATGTTTTGGAGCCTAATTCCCTTAAATAAATTGAGTCTTGTTACTTGTTTTGGTTTACTTAGGTGTCTTCAATTTCTATCTCAGGTTGTCGTGTGATATAGTTATCACAAAGGCTGATTTATTAGGTTGTTAGAAGTCATAGCTTAGATAAGACTATCCATACTTACCTTTATTTAGGCGTGGCTTTGCTTGTTTAGCATAGCTAGGAGCCTTTGTTATTTATCTTCTTAGTAGTTGTGTAGTATGTATATGCACGTTCTATCAGTATTAAAATTTGGTGTGTGTGTTTTAATTTAACAATTCGAGTGCATTGCATCAAATTATTGATTGTCGTACCAAAAACATACAAATTAAGGTTTGTGTGAATCTCCTAATCTAGTTTAATGAGAGATCCTATAGATCTAGAGGGAATAATACAACCAATCCAATATAAATATTCAATCTTTATCCCCTATTTCATATAAAGATCAAATCTTTCAACAATTACAATTGAGATTCAGGTGTTTTGAGACTTTTTATTGATTTTACTATCCGCAAACACATCATTTGCTTTATTTTATTTTTGTAGTGTCTGGATTATATAGGGGTCCTCTTATGTTTAGGAGTGTAATTCCCTTAAATCGTTTGAGTCTTGTTACTTGTTTTGGTTTACTTAGGTGTCTTCAATTTCTATCTCAGGTTGTCGTGTGATATAGTTATCACAAAGCTGATTTATTAGGTTGTTAGAAGTCATAGCTTAGATAAGACTATCCATACTTACCTTTATTTAGGCGTGGCTTTGCTTGTTTAGCATAGCTAGGAGCCTTTGTTATTTATCTTCTTAGTAGTTGTGTAGTATGTATATGCACTTCTATCAGTATTAAAATTTGGTGTGTGTGTTTTAATTTAACAATTCGAGTGCATTGCATCAAATTATTGATTGTCGTACCAAAAACATACAAATTAAGGTTTGTGTGAATCTCCTAATCTAGTTTAATGAGAGATCCTATAGATCTAGAGGGAATAATACAACCAATCCAATATAAATATTCAATCTTTATCCCCTATTTCATATAAAGATCAAATCTTTCAACAATTACAATTGAGATTCAGGTGTTTTGAGATTTGTTATTGATTTTAGTATCCGCAAACACATCATTTGCTTTATTTTATTTTTGTAGTGTCTGGATTATATAGGAGTCCTCTTATGTTTAGGTGTCTAATTCCCTTAAATCGTTTGAGTCTTGTTACTTGTTTTGGTTTACTTAGGTGTCTTCAATTTCTATCTTAGGTTGTCGTGTGATATAGCTATCACAAAGGCTTATTTATTAAATTGTTAGAAGTCCTAGCTTAGATAAGACTATTCATACTTACACTAGTGGAAAAATGAAGAAGGGCTGCGCTAAAAAAGGCATGTAGGGCTGCGCTTTTTGACAGCAGCCCTTTCAGTAGCAGCCCTTCACTTTTTAAGTAGGGCTGCGCTAGAAAAGCGCAGGCCTTAACTAGAAAGGGCTGCGCTAGTTAGGTTCAAAAAGCGCAGCCCTTCTAGCCAGAAGGCTGCGCTTTTCCTAACTAGCGTAGCCTTCCTACCAAAAAAAAAAATTAAAAAAAAAATTTTTTTTTTGTCATTTTTTTACTCATAATCTCACATTTTCTGAAATTAAACAGAAGAGAAGAGAAACGAAACGAAAATACTAAACCCAAAACAATAAAAAGAATGAAACGAAAATGAAAAAAGGAACAAAAACTAATATACAAAGAGAAGTATACAATAAGTATACAAGAACATTAATCAAAACAAAGATGAAATACAAGAAATTATATAGAAAGAGAAGTATACAAGAACATTAATCAAAATAAACAAAGAGAAGCATACAAGAATAACATTAATCAAAATAAACAAAGAGAAGTATACAAGAACATTAATCAAAACAAAGAGAAGTATACAAGAACATTAATCAAAACATATATATAAACAAAGAGAAGTATACAAGAACATTAATCAAAACATATAAATTAAACAAAGAGAAGTATACAAGAACATTAATCAAAACATATAAACAAAGAGAAGTATACAAGAACATTATAGATCTGAAAATACAAGAACTACACACCTAATAATGTTTAAATACATAAACAAAACCCAAATACATAATTTAAGAAAAAAAAAAAATTCGGAAAAACTTAAAATGGGTATTTGGAGGCTTAAACGAACTCGGATGGCTTAAAAAGCCTAAACGTCACAGCATAGCGGTTAGTTTGACTCGTTGGCTCGTTCCGCTTCCGAAAAGGTATCACAATAGGCAATCGGACTCCGTCGCCATGTTTAGTGCAAATCATTTCAAGGTTTTTGTCGCAAATGTTTATGGGAGATTATGAGAGAGAAGAGAGGATGAGAGAGAAGAGAGGATGAGAAAGAAGGAGGAAAGGAATAATGAGGGACGTGAGAAAGGAGAGAGAATGAGAGATAATATATTTGACGAATCCCCGCTCAATATTTCAAAGCCCGCGATTCCGAAATTTCAAATTTTTTCAGGAAGGGCTGCGCTTTTTTAAAAAAGCGCAGCCTACTAAGCAGAAGGGCTGCGCTTTTTAAAAAAGCGCAGCCCTTCACTTAGTAGGGCTGCGCTTTTTTAAAAGCGCAGCCCTTCTTACCTACAGAAGGGCTGCGCTTATTTAAAAAAGCGCAGCCCTACTAGTGAAGGGCTGCGCTTTTTTAAATAAGCGCATCCCTTCTGCTTAGTAGGGTTGCGCTTTTTTAAAAAAGCGCAGCCCTTCACTAGTTGGGATGCGCTTTTACGAAAAGCGCAGCCCTTCCTGCGCAGCCCTTTATGTTTTTTTCCCTAGTGATTACCTTTGTTTAGGCGTGGCTTTGCTTGTTTAGAATAGCTAGGAGCCTTTGTTATTTATCTTCTTAGTAGTTGTGTAGTATATATATGCACGTTCTATCAGTATTAAAATTTGGTGTGTGTGTTTTAATTTAACAATTCGAGTGCATTGCATCAAATTATTGATCGTCGTACCAAAAACATACAAATTAAGGTTTGTGCGAATCTCCTAATCTAGGTTAATGAGAGATCCTATAGTTATAGATGGAATAATACAACCAATCCAATATAAAGATTCAATCTTTATCCCCTATTTCATATAAAGATTAAATCTTTCAACAATTACAATTGAGATTCAGGTGTTTTGAGACTTGTTATTGATTTTACTATCCGCAAACACATCATTTGCTTTATTTTATTTTTGTAGTGTCTGGATTATATAAGGGTCCTCTTATGTTTGGAGTCTAATTCCCTTAAATCGTTTGAGTCTTGTTACTTGTTTTGGTTTACTTATGTCTTCAATTTCTATCTTAGGTTGTCGTGTGATATAGTTATCACAAAGGCTGATTTATTAAGTTGTTCGGAGTCCAAGCTTAGATAAGACTATTCATACTTATCATTGTTTAGGCGTGGCTTTGCTTGTTTAGCATAGCTAGGAGCCTTGGTTATTTATCTTCTTAGTAGTTGTGTAGTATATATATATACACGTTCTATCAGTAATAAAATTTGGTGTGTGTTTTAATTTAACAATTCGAGTGCATTGCATTGAATTATTGATTGTCGTACCAACAACATACAAATTGTGGTTTGTGCGAATCTCCTAATCGAGGTTAATGAGAGATCCTAAGTTCTGAGGGAATAATACAACCGATGTAATGTAAAGATTCAATCTTTATGCCCTATTTCATATTAAGATCAAATCTTTCAACAATTACAATTGAGATTCAGGTGTTTTGAGACTTGTTATTGATTTTACTATCCGCAAACACATCATTTGCTTATTTTACTTTTTTAGTGTCTGAATTATATAGGGGTCCTATTATGTTTAGGAGTCTAATTACCTTAAATCGTTTGAGTCTTGTTACTTGTTTTGGTTTACTTAAATGTCTTCAATTTCTATCTTAGGTTATTGTGTGATATAGTTATCACAAAGGCTGATTTATTAAGTTGTTCGGAGTTCTAGCTTAGATAAGACTATTCATAACTATCTTTGTATAGGCGTGGCTTTGCTTGTTTAGCATAGCTAGGAGCCTTTGTTATTTATCTTCTTAGTAGTTGTATAGTATATATATGCACGTTCTATCAGTAATAAAATTTGGTGTGTGTGTTTTAATTTAACAATTCGAGTGCATTACATCAAATTATTGATTGTCGTACCAAGACCACACAAATTAAGGTTTGTGCGGATCTCCTAATCTAGGTTAATGAGAGATCCTATAGTTCTCGAGGGAATAATACAACCCATCCAATATAAAGATTCAATCGTTATGCCATGTTTCATATAAAGTTCGAATCTTTCAACAATTACAATTGAGATTCAGGTGTTTTGAGATTTGTTATTGATTTTGCTATCCGCAAACACATCATTTGCTTTATTTTATTTTTTTAGTTTTGAATTATATAGGGGTCCTATATATGTTTAGGAGTCTAATTCCCTTAATTCGTTTGAGTCTTGTTACTTGTTTTGGTTTACTTAGGTGTCTTCAATTTCTCTTAGGTTGTCGTGTGATATAGTTATCAAAAGGCTGATTTATTAAGTTGTTAGGGTCCTAACTTAGATAAGACTATTCATACTTATCTTTGTTTAGGCGTGGCTTTGCTTGTTTAGCATAGCTAGGAGCCTTTGTTATTTATCTTCTTAGTAGTTGTGTAGTATATATATGCACGTTCTATCAGTAATAAAATTTGGTGTGTGTGTTTTAATTTAACAATTCGAGTGCATTGCATTGAATTATTGATTGTCGTACCAAGAACATGCAAATTGAGGTTTGTGCGGATCTCCTAATCTAGGTTAATGAGAGATCCTATAGTTCTCGAGGGAATTTACAACCGATCCAATATAAAGATTCAATCTTTATGCCCTATTTCATATAAAGATCAAATCTTTCAACAATTACAATTGAGATTCAGGTGTTTTGAGACTTGTTATTGATTTTACTATCCGCAAACACATCATTTGCTTAATTTTTTTTTTTAGCGTCTGAATTATATATGGGTCCTCTTATGTTTTGGAGCCTAATTCCCTTAAATCGTTTGAGTGTTAATACTTGTTTTGGTTTACTTAGGTGTCTTCAATTTCTATCTTAGGTTGTCGTGTGATATAGTTATCACAAAGGCGGATTTATTAGGTTGTTAAAGTCCTAGCTTAGATAAGACTATTCATACTTACCTTTGTTTAGCGTGGCTTTGCTTGTTTAGCATAGCTAGGAGCCTTTGTTATTTATCTTCTTAGTAGTTGTGTAGTATATATATGCGTTCTATCAGTAATAAAATTTGGTATGTGTGTTTTAATTTAACAATTCGAGTGCATTGCATTAAATATTGATTGTCGTACCAAAAATACAAATTAGGTTTGTGCGAATCTCCTAATCTAGGTTAATGAGAGATCCTATAGTTCTCGAGGGAATAATACAACCATCCAATATAAAGATTCAATCTTTATGCCCTATTTCATATAAAGATCAAATCTTTCAACAATTACAATTGAGATTCAGGTGTTTTGAGACTTGTTATTGATTTTACTATCCGCAAACACATCATTTGCTTTATTTTATTTTTGTAGTGTCTGATTATATAGGGGTCTCTTATGTTTAGGAGTCTAATTCCCTTAAATCGTTTGAGTCTTGTTACTTGTTTTGGTTTACTTAGGTGTCTTCAATTTCTATCTTAGGTTGTCGTGTGATATAGTTATCACAAAGGCTGATTTATTAAGTTGTTGAATCCTAGCTTAGATAAGACTATTCATACTTATCTTGTTTAGGCGTGGCTTTGCTTGTTTAGCATAGCTAGGAGCCTTTGTTATTTATCTTCTTAGTAGTTGTGTAGTATATATATATGCACGTTCTATCAGTAATAAAATTTGGTGTGTGTTTTAATTTAACAATTCGAGTGCATTGCATTGAATTATTGATTGTCGTACCAACAACATACAAATTGTGTTTGTGGAATCTCCTAATCAGGTTAATGAGAGATCCTATAGTTCTCGAGGGAATAATACAACCGATGCAATTAAAATTCAATCTTTATGCCTATTTCATATAAAGATCAAATCTTTCAACAATTACAATTGAGATTCAGGTGTTTTGAGACTTGTTATTAATTTTACTATCCGCAAACACATCATTTGCTTATTTTAGTTTTTTTGTGTCTGAATTATATAGGGGTCCTATTATGTTTAGGAGTCTAATTACCTTAAATCGTTTGAGTCTTGTTACTTGTTTTGGTTTACTTAAGTGTCTTCAATTTCTATCTTAGGTTGTCGTGTGATATAGTTATCACAAAGGCTGATTTATTAAGTTGTTAGGATCGCTAGCTTAGATAAGACTATTCATACTTATCTTTGTTTAGGCGTGGCTTTGCTTGTTTAGCATAGCTAGGAGTCTTTGTTATTTATCTTCTTAGTAGTTGTGTAATATATATATGCACGTTCTATCAGTAATAAAATTTGTGTGTGTGTTTTAATTTAACAATTCGAGTGCATTGCATTGAATTATTTTTTGTCGTACCAAGAACATAGAAATTGAAGTTTGTTTGGATATCCTAATCAAGGTTAATGAGAGATCCTATAGTTCTCGAGGGAATAATACAACCGATCCAATATAAAGATTCAATCTTTATGCCCTATTTCATATAAAGATCAAATCTTTCAACAATTACAATTGAGATTCAGGTGTTTTGAGATTTGTTATTGATTTAACTATCCGCAAACACATCAGTTGCTTTTTTTTTTAGTGTCTTAATTATATAGGGGTCCTCTTATGTTTAGGACTCTAATTCCTTAAATCGTTTGAGTCTTGTTACTTGTTTTGGTTTACTTTGGTGTCTTCAATTTCTATCTTAGGTTGTCGTGTGATATAGTTATCACAAAGGCGGATTTATTAGGTTGTTAGGAGTCGTAGCTTAGAGAAGACTATTCATACTTATCTTTGTTTATGCGTGGCTTTGCTTGTTTAACATAGCTAGGACCTTTGTTATTTATCTTCTTAGTAGTTGTGTAATATATATATGCACGTTCTATCAGTAATAATGTGTTTTAATTTAACAATTCCAGTGCATTGCATTGAATTATTGATTGTCGTACCAAGAACATACAAATTAAGGTTTGTGCGGATCTCCTAATCTAGGTTGATGAGGGATCCTATAGTTCTCGAGGGAATAATACAAACGATCCAATATAAAGATTCAATCTTTATGCCCTATTTCATATAAAGATCAAATCTTTCAACAATTACAATTAAGATTCAGGTGTTTTGAGACTTGTTATTGATTTTACTATTTGCAAACACATCATTTTCTTAATTTGATTTTTTTAGTTGTTGAATTATATAGGGGTCCTATATGTTTAGGAGTATAATTCCCTTAAATCATTTGAGTCTTGTTACTTGATTTGGTTTACTTAGGTGTCTTCAATTTCTGTCTTAAGTTGTCCTGTGATATAGTTATCACAAAGGCTGATTTATTAAGTTGTTAGAAGTCCTAGCTTAGATAAGACTATTGATATATATATATCTTTGTTTAGGCGTGGCTTTGCAAGTTTAGCATAGCTAGGAGCCTTTGTTATTTATCTTCTTAGTAGTTGTGTAGTATATATATGCACGTTCTATCAGTATTAAAATTTGGTGTGTGTGTTTTAATTTAACAATTCGAGTGCATTGCATTGAATTATTGATTGTCGTACCAAGAACATACAAATTGTGGTTTGTGTGCATCTCCTAATTGAGGTTAATGAGAGATCCTATAGTTCTCGAGGAATAAACAACCGATGCAATATAAAGATTCAATTTTATGCCCTATTTCAATAAAGATCAAATCTTTCAACAATTACAATTGAGATTCAGGTGTTTTGAGACTTGTTATTGATTTTACTATCCGCAAACACATCATTTGCTTATTTTATTTTTTTTGTGTTGAATTATATAGGGTCCTATTATGTTTAGGAGTCTAATTCCTTAAATCGTTTGAGTCTTGTTACTTGTTTTGGTTTACTTAGGTGTTTTCAATTTCTATATTGGATTGTCGTGTGATATAGTTATCACAATGGTTGATTTATTAAGTTGTTAGGATTCCAAGCTTAGATAAGACTATTCATATGTATCTTTGTTTAGGCGTGGTTTTGCATGTTTAGCACAGCTAGTAGCTATTGTTATTTATCTTCTTAGTAGTTGTGTAGTATATATATGCACGTTCATCAGTAATAAAAGTTTGTGTGTGTTTTAATTTAACAATTCGAGTGCATTGCATTGAATTATTGATTGTCGTACCAAGAACAGAGCAATTGAGGTTTGTGCGGATCTCCTAATCTAGGTTAATGAGAGATCCTATAGTTCTCGAGGGAATAATACAACCGATCTAATATAAAGATTCAATCTTTATGCCCTATTTCACATAAAGATCAAATCTTTCAACAATTACAATTGAGATTCAGGTGTTTTGAGACTTGTTATTGATTTTACTATCCGCAAACACATCATTTGCTTTTTTTTTTAGTGTCTTAATTATATAGGGGTCCTCTTATGTTTAGGTGTCTGATTCCCTTAAATCGTGTGAGTCTTGTTACTTGTTTTGGTTTACTTAGGTATTTTCAATTTCTATCTTAGTTTATCGTGTGATATAGTTATCACAAAGGCTCATTTATGAGGTTGTTAGGAGTCCTAGCTTAGATAAGGCTATTCATACTTATTTTTGTTTAGGCGTGGCTTTGCTTGTTTCGCATAGCTAGGAGCCTTTGTTATTTATCTTCTTTATAGTTGTGTAGTATATATATGCACGTTCTATCAGTAATAAAATTTTGTTGTGTGTTTTAATTTAACAATTCTAGTGCATTGCATTGAATTATTGATTGTCGTACTAAGAACATGCAAATTGAGGTTTGTGCGGATCTCCTAATCTAGGTTAATGAGAGATCCTATAGGTCTCGAGGGAATTTTACAACCGATCCAATATAAAGATTCAATCTTTATGCCCTATTTCATATAAAGATCAAATCTTTCAACAATTACAATTGAGATTCAGGTGTTTTGAGACTTGTTATTGATTTTACTATACGCAAACACATCATTTGCTTAATTTTATTTTTTTAGTGTCTGAATTACATATGGGTCCTCTTATGTTTAGGAGCCTAATTCCCTTAAATCGTTTGAGTCTTGTTACTTGTTTTGGTTTACTTAGGAGTCTTCAATTTCTATCTTAGGTTGTCGTGTGATATAGTTATCACAAAGGCTGATTTTTTAAGTTGTTAGGAGTCCTAGCTTAGATAAGACTATTCATGCTTATCTTTGTTTAGGCATGGCTTTGCTTGTTTAGCATAGCTAGGAGCCTTTGTTATTTATCTTCTTAGTAGTTGTGTAATATATATATGCACGTTCTATCAGTAATAAAATTTTGTGTGTGTATTTTCATTTAACAATTCGAGTGCATTGCATTGAATTATTGATTGTCGTACCAAGAACAGAGCAATTGAGGTTTGTGCGGATCTCCTAATCTAGGTTAATGAGAGATCCTATAGTTCTCAAGGGAATAATACATCCGATCCAATATAATGATTCAATCTGTAAGCCCTATTTTATATAAAGTACGAATCTTTCAACAATTACAATTGAGATTCAGGTGTTTTGAGACTTGTTATTGATTTTACTATCCGCAAACACATCATTTGCTTTATTTTATTTTTTTAGTGTCTTAATTATATAGGGGTGCTATTATGTTTAGGAGTCTATTTCCCTTAAATCTTTTGAGTCTTGTTACTTGTTTTGGTTTAATTAGGTGTCTTCAGTTTCTATCTTTGGTTGTCGTGTGATATATTTATCACAAAGGCTAATTTATATTCTAAGTAGTTGTGTAATATATTTATGCACGTTCTATCAGTAATAAAATCCAGTGTGTGTATTTTGAATTTAACAATTCATCTGCATTGCATTGAATTATTGGTTGTCGTACCAAGAACATACTAATTGAGGTTTGTGCGCATCTCCTAATCGACGTTAATGAGAGATCCTATAGTTCTCGAGTGAATAATACAACCGATCAAATATAAAGATTCAATCTTTATGCTCTATTTGCATATAAAGAGCGAATCTTTCAACAATTACAGTTGAGATTCAAGTGTTTTGAGACTTGTTATTGATTTTAGAATCCGCAAACACATCCTTTGCTTTATTTTATTTTTATAGATGTTGAATTATATAACGATCCTTTTATGTTTAGGAGTCTAATTCCCTTAAATCATATGAGACTTGTTAGTTGTTTTGGTTTACTTAAGTGGCTTCAATTTTCTATCTTAGGTTGCCGTGTGAAATAGTTATCACAAAGGCTGATTTGTTAAGTTCTTAGGTGTCCCAGCCTAGATAAGACTATTCATACTTATCTTTGTTTAGGCGTGGCTTTGCTTGTTTAGCATAACAAGGAGCCTTTGTTATTTATCTTCTTAGCAGTTGTGTAGTATATATAAGAACATTCTATCACTAATAAAATTTGGTGTGTGTGTTTTAATTAACAATTCGAGTGCATTGCATTGAATTATTGATTGTCATACCAAGAACATACAAATTTAGGTTTGTGCGCATCTCCTAATCGACGTTAATGAGAGATCTTATAGTTCTCGAGGGAACAATACCATTGATCCAATATAAACATTCAATCTTTATGCCCTATTTCATATAAAGTTCGAATCTTTAAACAATTACAAGTGAGATTCAGACGTTTTGAGTCTGGTTATTGATTTTAGTATCCGCAAACACATCATTTGCTTTATTTTATTTTTTTAGTTGTTGAATTATATATCGGTCCTATTATGTTTAGAAGTCTAATTCCCTTAAATCATTTGAGTCTTGTTTGTTGTTTTTGTTTATTAAGGAGTCTTCGATTTTTATCTTAGGTTGCCGTGTGATATAGTTATCACAAAGGCTGATTTGTTAAGTTTTTATGAGTCCTAGCTTATATAAGACTATTCATAGATATCTTTGTTTTGGCGTGGCTTTCCTTGTTTAGCATAGCTATGACCCTTTGTTATTTATCTTCTTAGTAGTTGTGTAGTATATTTATGCACGCTTTATCAGCAATAATATTTGGTGTGTGTGTTTTCATTTAACAATTCCAGTGCATTACATTGAATTATTGATTGTCGTACCAAGAACATACAAATTGAGGTTTGTGCGCATCAACTAATCGACGTTAATGAGAGATCTTATAGTTCTCGAGGGAACAATACAACCGATCAAATATAAAGATTCAATCTTTATGCTCTATTTGCATATAAAAAGCGAATCGTTCAACAATTACAGTTGAGATTCAGGTGTTTTGAGACTTTTAATGATTTTACTATCCGCAAACACATCATTTGCTATATAACGCTTTTTTTTAGTTGTTGAATTATATAGGGGTCCTATTGTGTTTAGGAGTCTAATTCCCTTAAACATTTGAATCTTGTTTGTTGTTTTGGTTTCCTTAGCAGTCTTCAATTTCTATCTTAGGTTGCCGTGTGATATAGTTCTCACAAAGGATGATTTGTTCAGTTGTTAGGAGTCCTAGTTTAGATAAGACTATTCATGCTTATCTTTGTTTAGGCGTGGCTTTACTTGTTTAGCATAGCTAGGAGTCTTTGTTATTTATATTCTTAGTAGTTGTGTAATATATATATGCACGTTCTATCAGTAATAAAATCCGGTGTGTGTGTTTTAATTTAACAATTCCAGTGCATTGCATTGAATTATAAATTGTCGTACCAATAAAATACAAATTGAGGATTGTGTGCACCTCCTAATCGAGGTTAATGAGAGATCCTATAGTTCTCGAGGGAACAATAGAACCAATCCAATATAATGATTGAATCTTTATGCCCTATTTCACATAAAGTTTGAATCTTTCAACAACGACAAGTGTGATTCGAGTGTTTTGAGACTTATTATGGATTTTACTAACCGCAAACACATCATTTGCTTTATAACTCTTTTTTTAGTTGTTGAATTATATTGGGGTCCTATTATGTTTAGGAGTCTAATTCCCTTAAATCATTTGAGTCTTGTTAGTTGTTTTGGTTTACTTAGCTGTCTTCAATTTCTATCTTAGGTTGCCATGTGATATAGTTATCACAAAGGCTGATTTGTTAAGTTGTTAGGACTCCTAGTTTAGATAAGACTATTCATGCTTATCTTTGTTTATGTGTGGCTTTGCTTGTTTAGCATAGCTAGGCGCCTTTTTTATTATCTTTTTAGTAGTTATGCAATATATATATATATATATATATATATATATATATATATATATATATATAATATATATAATATATATATATATAATATATATATATATATATGCACGTTCTATCAGTAATAAAAGTCGGTGTGTGTTTTAATTTAATAATTCGAGTGCATTGCATTGAATTATTTGTTGTCATACCATGAACATAAAAATTGAGGTTTGTGTGCATCTCCTAATCGAGGTTAATGAGAGATCCTCTAGTTCTCGAGGGAACAATACAACCTATCAATTATAATCATTCAATCTTTATGCCCTATTTCATTTAAATTTCGAATCTTTCAACAACAACAATTGAGATTCAGGTGTTTTGAGACTTGTTGTTGAGTTTACTATCTGCAAACACATCTTTTGCTTTATTTTATTTTTTTAGTTGTTGAATTATATAGGGATCGTATTATGTGTAGGAGTCTAATTCGCTTAAATCATTTGAGTCTTGTTAGGTTTTTTGTTTTACTTAGGTGTCTTCAATTTCTATCTAAGGTTGCCATATGATATAGTTATCACAAAGGTTGATTTGTTTCGGCGTGGCTTTGGTTGTTTAGTATAACTCGGAGTCTTTGTTATTTATCTTCTTAGTAGTTGTGTAATATATATATGCACGTTCTATCAGTAATAAAATCTGGTGTGTGTTTTAATTTAACAATTCGAGCGCATTTTTTTGAATTATTGGTTGTCGTATCAAGAACATAGGATTTGAGGTCTGTGTGCATCTCCTAATCGAGGTTAATGAGAGATCCTCTAGTTCTCGAGGGAAGAATATAACCTATCCAATATAAAGATTCAATGTTTATGCCTTATTTCAGTTAAGGTTCGAATCTTTCAACAATTACAAGTGAGATTCGAGTGTTTTGAGACTTATTATGGATTTTACTATCCGCAAACACATCATTTGTTTTATAACTCTTTTCTTTAGTTGTTGAATTATATAGGGGTCCTATTGTGTTTAGGAGTCTAATTCCCTTAAACATTTGAGTCTTGTTTGTTGTTTTGGTTTACTTAGCAGTCTTCAATTTTTATCTTAGGTTGCCGTGTTATATAGTTCTCACAAATGATTTGTTAAGTTGTTAGGAGTCCTAGTTTAGATAAGACTATTCATGCTTATCGTTGTTTAGGCGTAGCTTTACTTGTTTAGTATAACTCGGAGTCTTTGTTATTTATGTTCTTAGTAGTTGGGTAATATATATATATGCACGTTATATCATTAATAAAATTCATTGTGTGTTTTAATTTAACCATTCAAGTGCATTTTTTGAATTATTGGTTGTCGTATCAAGAACATAGGATTTGAGGTCTGTGTGCATCTCCTAATCGAGGTTACTGGGAGATCCTCTAGTTCTCGAGGGAACAATATAACATATCCAATATAAAGATTCAATCTTTATGCCTTATTTCATATAAGGTTTGAATCTTTTAACAATTACAAGTGAGATTCGAGGGTTTTAAGACTTATTATGGATTTTCACTATCCGCAAACACATCATTTGTTTTAGGAAAAATTGACTGGAATAATCCCAACTATAACCGTTCCGCTAAAAATAATCTCAACTATGAGTTATTCTAGAATAATCCAAACTATGGGGGGTACCTTCTCAAAATAATCCAAACTCAGAATTCTACTATATATAGTAGTGCCATAATGGATCATTGAAGCAAGAAAAAATGAAGTTTGGATTATTTTGAAAAGTTACCCCTAATAGTTTGGATTATTGTAGAATAACTCATAGTTGGGATTATTTTGAGCGGAACGGTCATAGTTGGGATTAATCCTGTCAATTTTTCCTTTGTTTTATAACTCTGTTTTTTAGTTGTTGAATGATAAAGGCATCCTATTATGTTTAGGAGTCTAATTCCCTTAAATCATTTGAGTCTTGCTAGTTGTTTTAGTTTACTTAGGAGTCTTCAATTTCTATCTTAGGTTGTCGTGTGATACAGTTCTTATAAAGGCTGATTTGTTAAGTTGCTAGGAGTCCTAGCTTAGATAAGACTATTCATGCTTATCTTTGTTAAGGTGTGGCTTTGCTTGTTTAGCATATCTAGGAGTCTCTACTTTTTATCTTCTTAGTAGTTGTGTAATATATAAATATATATATATATATGTACGTTCTATCATTAATAAAATTCGTTGTGTGTTTTAATTTTACAATTCGAGTGCATTTTTTGAATTATTGGTTGTCGTATCAAGAACATAGGATTGGAGGTCTGTGTACATCTCCTAATCGCGGTTAATGAGAGATCCTCTAGTTCTCGAGGGAACAATATAACCTATTGAATAAAAAGATTCAATATTTATGCCTTATTTCATATAAGGTTCGAATCTTTCAACAATTACAAGTGAGATTCGAGTGTTTTTAGACTTATTATGAATTTTACTATTCGCAAAACATCATTTGCTTTATAACCCCCTTTTTTAGTTGTTGAATGATAAATGGGTCCTATTATGTTTAGGAGACTAATTCCCTTAAATCATTTGAGCCTTGCTAGTTGTTTTAGTTTACTTAGGAGTCCTCGGTTTCTATCTTTGGTTGCCGTGTTATATAGTTCTCACAAAGGCTGATTTATTAAGTTGTTAGGAGTCCTAGTTTAGATAAGACTATTCATGCTTATCTTTGTTTAGGCGTGGCTCTGCTTGTTTAGCAAGGTAGGTTTCTTTGTTATTTATCTTCTTAGTACTTGTGTAATATATATATGCATGTTCTATCATTAATAAGATTCGTTGTGTGTTTTAATTTTACAATTCGAGTGCATTTTTTTGAATTATTGGTTGTCGTATCAAGAACATAGGATTTGAGGTGTGTGTACATCTCCTAATCGAGGTTAATGAGAGATCCTCTCGTTCTCGAGGGAACAATATAACCTATCCAATATAAAGATCCAATCTTTATGCCTTATTTCATATAAAGTTCGAATCTTTCAACAATTACAAGTAAGATTCGATGGTTTTGAGACTTGTTATTGATTTTACTATCCGCAAACACATCATTTCTTTTATAACTCTTTTTTTTAGTTGTTGATTATATATGGGTCCTATTATGTTTAGGAGCCTACTTCCCATAAACATTTGAGTCTTGTTAGTTGTTTTGGCTTACTTAGCAGTCTTCAATTTCTATCTTAGGTTACCGTGTGATATAGTTCTCACAAAGGTTGATTTGTTAAGTTGTAAGGAGTCCTAGCTTAGATAAGACTATTCATGCTTATCTTTGTTTAGTCGTGGCTTTGCTTGTTTAGCATAACTAGGAGTCTTGGTTATTTATCTTCTTAGTAGTTGTGTATAATATATATAATATTTATATATATATATATATGTATATATATATATATGTATGTGTATATATATATATATAGTATATATATATATATATATGTTATATTATATATATATATGTATATATATATATATATATATGTATATATATATATATATATATGTATATATATATATATATAATGTATATATATATTATATATATATGTAATATATATATATATATATGTATTATATATATATATATATATATGTATATATTATTAATAATATATTATGTATATATATATATATATGTATATATATATATATATATATGTATATATATATATATATATATGTATATATATATTTTCGTTCTATCATTAATAAAATTCTTTGTGTGTTTTAAATTAACAATTCGAGTGCATTTTTTTGAATTTTTGGTTGTCGTATCAAGATCATAGGATTTGAGGTCTGTGTGTATGCGTATGAGAACTGTTAATTATGTAGTATTCTAAATCTGTTAGAACTCTATGTAATTTAGGAGTTTTAAATTTTAGTTTGTTAAGAGTTTGTTTGTTTCCTAATTCTAGTAGGAATAGGACTCTTACAATCCTAATCCTAGTAAGATTAGAACTCCTAGTTTTTTTAGGAGTATATTAGTTTATGAATTCTAGTTAAGTTAGAAATCCAAATCCTAGTTGGATTAGGATTCCTAATTGGATTAGAATTATAGTTAAGTTAGAATTCTAGTTTTAAAATTTAACAAGGAAAATTTCACAATTTTATGAATCTTTTTCCTCCCACTGTGGTCGCCAAAAAAACTTGTTGGTGCAAATTTAGTTGGATGACCTTGCAAACAAGTTAATGCACACCCAATAGTTAGATACTGAATGTCATGGGAGTCTTAGTCCTTGGGGGTTACCAGTTTTAATTTGATAAAACCTTGCTAACGTACTTTGCTATAGCTTAAAGTAATTAAACTATAACGCCTAATAAATTCAGGCGATGAGTATTAAATACGACAATCAGTGTAATAATTAATCTATTAATTAAAGCTGAATATTCCCACTTATAACACAAACTTCTAGAAAGATTTTATAACACACATAGGGATAAGCCAGGCTGGAAAATTAAAGGATAAACATGAAGATGAATACCTCCATGGATTTCGACTCGAATTGGAGATTGAACAACTTTGCAACTTATACATTCTCTAGTTCTAAACTATTGGCTAACTATAACCCCAGAAGGGGGTTGGCTAAGCTAGGAAATGCTACGTTAGTAGAAAGTAAATTGCACATTTGTTGTGTATGTGTTTGTTATTTTTTCTTCTGATATTCCTTCTTGTATTTATAATGCCAAGGCACGTATAACTTCCTTGCTCTTTGGAGGGAAGTGATTTGAATCATTTATGATTCACAACTGCCATCTTCTGGCGCCATGATAATCACATCCTTTGCCCACGTTCTTCTATACCCTTGTGACCAGATTAACTTCCATCCATGTTTTTATCTTTGACATTGCTTAATCTTCATCTTCAACTGCTGTCTCTTGATTATTCCTCAGAGTTGGGCTTTGCTTTCTAAATTGTTGACAATTGACTTTTGTTGACTATTCATCATGGGCCTTTTGACATAACTGGGCCGTCATTTTGCATGATTATTACACCCTTTGGGGTTTGATTCAATGAATCGTAATAAATGCTAACTAAGATGCAAAAATGGTAGTAACAGTGGTTCATGATTGTTTCATTTTCAAAGGGGATCGCCTAAGCATTCCTTCTCGTTCCATTAGAGAGTTGTTAAATTGGTGAGGGAAGCTCATGGTGGAGGGCTTGCTGGTCACTTTGGAATGAATAAGACTTTGGTTATTCTTTAAGAGCATTTCTATTAGCCAAATATGCAAGGGGATGTTCAAGGAGTTATCTCACGTTGTGCTACATGTCAAAAATCCAAGAGTTCTTATCACCAAGGTTTGTACACTCCTTTACCTATTCCGAATCGTCCTTGGGATGATGTTGCTATGGACTTCATTGTGGGATTGCCTTATACACCAAGGCAAGGATTTTATAATGGTTGTCATCAATAGATTTCTAAAATGGCACATTTTATTGCTTGGAATAAAACGGATGATGCTTCTAAGGTGGCTGATTTTTATTGCAAGGAGATGATCCTCCATGGTGTTCCTAAAACTATTGTAAGTGATAGGGATACTAAATTCATGAGCTACTTTTGGAAGACTTTGTGGAAGCTACTTGGTACTAAGTTATGTTTTAGCACATCACATCACCCCCAAACTGATGGGAAAACTGAAGTTACAAATCGCACTTTGGGCGCCTTACTTCGAGGGATAGTTAGCAAGAGTACCAAGGATTAGGATGTGAAGCTTGCCTATGCTGAATTTGCTTACAATAGGTCACTTACATATGCCACGAGATGTTCTCCATTCGAGGTTGTCTATGGTGTTAATCCTAGAGTGCCTATTGATCTTCTTCTTTTCCCTAATGATGAAGTTTACCATGTTGATGCTAAGGAAAAGGCGCAAGCAATGCTCAAGCTTCATGCACAAGTAAAAGATAGGATTAAGAAGGTGAACGCCAGGTATCAACAAACGCCTAACAAGCATAGAACGCAACATAGTTTCAAGGTTGGTGATTTAGTTTGGTTGCACTTAGGCTCCGTTTGGTAGGGCCTAAAACGTTTTCCCGGAAAACTGTTTTCCTCTATTTTCAGTTTTACATTGTTTGGTTGGCAAAAGAGTGTAAAAGCATTTTCCCTTGGGGTAAAATTACTCTCCCAAGGATGGAAAACCATTTTCCTTTCAAAATGAAGGGAAAACTATTTTCCTTCTCTCTCTTGTACACTCCTCTCACTACCTCCTTACTTTCCCTTTCATTTTCCTTTCATTTCATCATTTTTTTTACATCGAACCAAACAAGGAAAACTAATTTTGGAATTGTGTTTTCCATTGTAAATTGTTTTCCATGAAAATCATTTTACACTGAAAATATTTTACGCCCTACCAAAGGAGCCTTAAGGAAAGAGAGATTTTGTGGCCTTCGCAAGAATAAGCTCATGCCACGCTCAGATGGTCCATTTAAGATTGTGGAGAAGGTTACTGATAACGTCTTCAAGCTTGACTTATCTGGAGACTATAATGTGAGTTCCACTGTGAATATGGGTGATTTTGCTCCTTATATCCTTGATGATGATATGACTCAATTGAGGTCAATTGTTTTCGAAGAAGAGGAGGATGATACAGGGGTGGTTGGAATTTTACTAGCTCTTGTTCATAAGAATGTTGTAAGTAGACCTTGGCTCAATTGATGTACATGGAGGACTCTTCAAGGGGATGACTACCAAGTTGGTAGCATGTTGTAACAGGCTTGTTTTTAAAATGAATTTAGTAAATGCTAGTTATACTTTTTAAGTTAATTATTTTCCTAATATTATTATTTTATTCGGTTAGAATATGAATTATATTGTCGTGTTTGTAATGTATTTACTTAATTAATTTTATGAAGTTATTAATATTAATAATAATATTTTGGATTTTATGTGCGACTAAATTTGGTATTCGACCCAAATAGAAAACCAAAGTTGGATTCCCATCTTTTAATGTTGTCGGTTAATGAGGTATTAGAAACCCCCCCCCCTGAGTTTTGGTTGACATTCTCACCCAAATTAAAAACCCTCTAAACTCCTCTTGCGCCCGATGAAACTCAAAACCCAAAACCCAAATCCCATGTCTCTTTTTGTCCTTGAAGCTCCATTAAACCTCCGTCGAGGTATGTATATCTTGCCAAAGCTTTGTTTCTTCTCGCCGTCGTTGGTCGTTTTCAGCCTGTCGGAGCTGTGCGTGTGGCGCTGCTCGCAAGCCACCACACCGCTACTGTTGTTTCGTCGCTGCCGTTGTTGCGGCCTTGTGTTTCTCTCTCCTCCCTCAAAAATCTCTCTCTCCTCTGTTCATCGACCTTCTCGTCGGCCTCCCCTACTCGTTGTTCCCTCGCCGTTGATGCGTGGTGTGCCTCACCGCAGCTATTGTCGGAATTGTTGTTGTTGACACCGTTGTTCCTTCTCTCTCCTCCGTTGGGTGCTGCTGTTGGTGGTTCTACCATCGGGTGTCGGTTCTGCAAAGCACCATAGGTACTTTCCCACTTTCTTGTGCTCAGTTGTGAGTTATGGTTATGTCTTTGTTGTTGTATTATTGTTGTTGGTGTTACTCCTAGTGGTTGTAAGTGTTGTCTTGGTTGTTGTTGTGGTTGTTGATGATGATGATGAGGATATGTTGTTGTTTTGATGCTTGGCTGTGTACTGTTGTTGTGTTGTTGTGTTGTTGTTGTCAATTCTAAGAGTACCTAAGTACTAATTTGATTATTTGCAATATAAAATCAGTTTGTGGTATCGTTGGGTTTTGTAGCCTTAGTAAACTAGATCAATTTTGCCTACAAATAATTCTTTTAAATCAATTCTTCTTGAAATGAGTAAAGAGAAGTCATGTTAGGTAGGTGTTTCATTTACGTATGTGGTTTACAGTTGAGTATTAGAATTGAAATCTAGGAAATGATGTTATAAGTTCCAAGTTATATTTGTTAAATAACTTTACCAGTAATCTTTATCCTGGTTATAATGGGGAGTACTAATTTAGTAAGTTAGTTTGATTGACTCTTTATCACATGAACTCAATTAGACTAATGGCATTTGCTAGTTTAGTTGAATATATTAGTGTTATTGTCTCCTTGTCAAAGAATTGTAATTAGACTCGTGAGACATTCTTATTTAAGAAAGTTGATTGAGTTAGTTTTATATAATTAAACTAGATGAGAAATACTTGTTATTAGTTAATGATTAAAGAATTGGAATGCTGTGAGCTATTAAGAGTTAATCTATATTTCTTGGTCCTAATGTTAATAGGAAGTTGTTAAACCTTAAATGATATTTATGTTATCACTCAGAATAGTTGTTCGAGTTCATTGCTAATTATGTTATAGAAGTCCTGGTTTTTGGCTTAAATGGCTTTTATTAGTGTTTGAAGGCTACTTGAGTAACAAATTAATATAGTAATGAAATTATGTTATTGGTTTTGTTTATGCAATACATGAAAGTTGTTTTTACTTTGTTGGTGGAAGTTCACTGAATTGTGGAAGGTGGGATACCTAATATATAATTAGAATTCTAATTGTAGGTTATGATTTTGTTAAAGTATATACTATATTAATAAATGGATTGATGTGATAAGTTTGTGATAACTGTTCTACTTGTAACTAGAATGATGTTCTAGAATTGGTTGGGTGTAATTCTATAAATAAAAGATTAGTTATATGAAAATCTGACTAGAGTTATCAATGATACTATGGGGGAAGAATAGTTTGAGTAGACTGCTTAAATGGGTCAGCCTAATTAATAACCTCACATGAAGTTAAAGAAAGGATTAACTAATCACTATAATAATATCAAGGGTATGAAAGCTAGATTACTTAACTATGGAGTAGATTAGTGAAGACGTGTTTGATAAAGTATTTTCATTGGATAACTATAAATAGAATAATATAATAAAGTGATGTTGATTGATTAGAATTTGGAGGACTAAGTTGGTTTATGAGATTACTTAAGTAAGTGCTAGTTTGTGCATTACTTTAAAGTAGTTTGAGTTATATAATTAAATGACTTCTAATTAGAAGGGAGTTTGACTCGTTATACTAAGTAAGAATATAATTCATTATTGGTTGGTATTTATATTAACATTGGAATCGAACTTACGAGAAAACATGACCCATAATTGATTAGGTCTAATCGACCTTTATTCCATGAATCTTGAGTTGTGGAATCTACGTTGGCTCTCCTTAGTTAATTCTAAGAGAGAGACTTATTGTAACTGTTGATGGTGTTTGATAACGGTTATTATCATTGTTGAGGTAGTTGGTAGTTGATAACCAGGAAGTACAAAAGAGTATAAACAATCTATATGGGAAGGTATGTGTTGTATGGAATTGGTTTAGTAACTCTCATTAGTTAATTCTAGCTGAGAGACCATTTGCTATTGTTGTTGGTATTGACCAGATATGCTTGCTTATGAGTTGTGGTAATTTATAAGTTCATGATTGGATTGGGTTGAACTTAAATGCATAAATATATAGATTGAACCCCAATTACGTATGGAAGAACTATGACATGTGATTTATAGTTTTCTAAGGCAAGTCTCCTAGTAAGGTTGGTTGTTAAAAGATGTTAAGAATCTGGATGAGTTCCAAGAATGATTGATTGTGTTATGAATGAAGATGGAAAGAATCAAAAAGGGGAAAGTAGTCTCGTCTGAGTCGACGGATGAGATGACACGAACAGTGCCACATGGACTGTGGACCTTGGGGGCCCCACAGGGAAACCTGCCCATTGCTCTATGGGGCGATAATCGGGAGTTATATCAGGTAATGTGAAACCTGTGGATGGCTGATGAAATCAGCTGAAAAATGTACTCCGGACTAGTCGCGGTTATTGGCCAAAAGTACAGCGAATGGTTGGGTGACAACCCCCACTATCGAAGTGTAAGCTTTGTCTCCTCCGGCGCGTTCTCTTTTCCCCTAATTAAAAGAAAGTTATCTCGAATTATGGAAGTTATATCGATATTGGATTCCCGATAAGGAATCATATGGTGGTAAGTTATTTCGATATTCGATTCCCGATAAGGAATCATATCAGGTCTGTTATGAATGTTTATTTAGTATTTGAATATGAATATTGATATTGGTTTCTAATAAGGAAACATATCATGGTAAGTTGTATTGATGTTGGATTCCCGATAAGGAATTGTATCTAGTTACCCGATAAGAAAATGTTATGATGAAAGTTAATATGTTATTTATTGCCTGGTAAGGGTTTGTGTAGGACAGCATAAAGGAATGATTGATAGAGTATGGAAGCATAGGTTTGGATTCTGATAAGAAATCAATTAAAGGAAGTAAAGTATATTGCTTATATCAAAGTTGGTAAACCCAGATTCCTTATAAGGGATCGTGATACGTTGAGAGGTTAACTAATTAGTTTTTATATGAGATATGTATCTATTACAAGATTGCTTGAAGTCACGTTGTTGGGTTTGCTATTATGTGAATGAGGGGGTAGTAGAAAAGGATCAATAAGATAAAGACATAATAAGTATGTTGTCAACATGAGATGATGTGATGCATGTTATGACACTGTGACTATGTTGACTGTTGAGTTGTTTTCAAGTAAAAGTCACCAAAGCATGTGTTAATCTTATTTAAGGGTTTAGTACTTAGCTTTGCTGATGTGTGTATGTTATTTTGTCATTTCTGTGGCCTGTCACTTTGTGAGTGGCAGTATCCTAAATGTTTCGGGTTGAAGCTGTGAGTAATCTTTTTGGAGTTGAAGCGGTTGTGTTTTGGAAGAATAATTGTAATGTTATACGTAATACCAGAGTGAGGTCGCTTAACTTGTAATTAGAAGTGGGCACGGGCTGTGCCGGGACAGCCCACGTGCCAAGCCCGTGTGCCTCGCGCCACAACGTGTCGTGTCGTGCCGGGCTCGTACCAAGTTGTAAAATCTAAGGCCCATGCACGACCAGGCCCACGTGCCGTGCCGTGCCATCTTGCTTTATACAAATTTTAAATATTATGAAATTTTGACCAAAATAAGCGTGCCAACTTGCGGGCCGGCCCGTCGTGCTCGTGCCGGGTTCGTGCCAAACTTTTAGAATGTTGTTCATGCGTGGCCCACAGCCCAGCACTCGTGCCGGCGTGCCATGTCGTGCTCATAGCGGGCTCGTGTTGGGCCGAGCTCAAATCGTGCCGTGTCGGGCTGGCCCTCGTGCCGGCCCGGTCCATGCCCACCTCTACTTGTAATAGTTAGTTATCAATCTTTTTGTTTTAATTCGTTATATTTAAGAGTCGTTAGTGCTCCTGATTCTCTGTTGGTTGTTGCTCCGCGAAAGGGTTGAGGTTGATGAGCTTTGGGATTCGGAAATATTTTATAAATTGAAATTGCAAACAGGTTTAAATTATTTCTCGCTTTAGAGAGTGTGCTTCGGATTTTCTGTAGAAATTTATGAGAATAGAGTATGAGAATTAGGGCGTAGTAGTAATAGTTAATTTATTTGAATAGAGTTGGGAATTAAGTTTCACACTCTCCGATGTAGTTCGGTGAGTGCGATGGTAATAGTCCAGGTTATCTCGACTAGAGTCTCTTTCGCTGTGACTAATCCTTTGTAAGCTGGTCGGGGAAATCCGGACTGTTACACATGTGCTAACCAACTTAGGTAGCATGGAGTAGGCGTGTGCATGGCATGCTTATGAGAGTTCTAGTTCTGTTAGGACTCAAACTATCTTTATTGCTTTCTAGTTTTATCTATATTAGCAGTCATGGTTTTGCCAACGTTCTTAACACGATGGATTTTACATGATTCAAAAGTGTTAGGAGTCTAGGACTTAGGGACTTGTCCTAAGCCTATTAGTGTTAGGGTTTGCGTTTTCTAGCTTATAAATAGCCTAAGTTGTTCGAATATTTGGTGTAGTGAATGAATAAAATTTTTGTGAGTTTTATATAAAAAAAAAAAAAAAAAAAAAAAACTTAAGTGTGCAAGCACAAACAATCTTGATTGCTGGTGACTTTGCCTTTACGCATCAAAATTCTTAGTTTGTTCATTGGGGTGGCTTTGCCTTTATCATTGAACTTCTAAGAACTATCTTGGTTTCTTGATCTTGTTCGAACATATTACTATATAATACACTTTCTTCCGCAATTCTATTTAATCTATATAGATTAAATACATCATCTAGTATCAAGAGCTTTAGTTACATTCATCACAATAATTCAAGCACATTCATCCACGCAAGATTCAATTTTTTTTCCGGTTTTTGTTCCTCTAAGGTGGAGAAGTATGATCTTAAATTTTAGTTTGTTAAGAGTTTGTTTGTTTCCTAATTCTAGTAGGAATAGGACTCTTACAATCCTAATCCTAGTAAGATTAGAACTCCTAGTTTTTTTAGGAGTATATTAGTTTATGAATTCTAGTTAAGTTAGAAATCCAAATCCTAGTTGGATTAGGATTCCTAATTGGATTAGAATTATAGTTAAGTTAGAATTCTAGTTTTAAAATTTAACAAGGAAAATTTCACAATTTTATGAATCTTTTTCCTCCCACTGTGGTCGCCAAAAAACTTGTTGGTGCAAATTCAGTTGGATGACCTTGCAAACAAGTTAATGCACACCCAATAGTTAGATACTGAATGTCACGGGAGTCTTAGTCCCTGGGGTTACCAGTTTTAATTTGATAAAACCTTGCTAACGTACTTTGCTATAGCTTAAAGTAATTAAACTATAACGCCTAATAAATTCAGGCGATGAGTATTAAATACGACAATCAGTGTAATAATTAATCTATTAATTAAAGCTGAATATTCCCACTTATAACACAAACTTCTAGAAAGATTTTATAACACACATAGGGATAAGCCAGGCTGGAAAATTAAAGGATAAACATGAAGATGAATACCTCCATGGATTTCGACTCGAATTGGAGATTGAACAACTTTGCAACTTAGTACATTCTCTAGTTCTAAACTATTGGCTAACTATAACCCCAGAAGGGGGTTGGCTAAGCTAGGAAATGCTACGCTAGTAGAAAGTAAATTGCACGTTTGTTGTGTATGTGTTTGTTATTTTTCTTCTGATATTCCTTCTTGTATTTATAATGCCAAGGCACGTATAACTTCCTTGCTCTTTGGAGGGAAGTGATTTGAATCATTTATGATTCACAACTGCCATCTTCTGGCGCCATGATAATCACGTCCTTTGCCCACGTTCTTCTATACCCTTGTGACCAGATTAACTTCCATCCATGATTTTATCTTTGACATTGCTTAATCTTCATCTTCAACTGCTGTCTCTTGATTATTCCTCAGAGTTGGGCTTTACTTTCTAAATTGCTGACAATTGACTTTTGTTGACTATTCATCATGGGCCTTTTGACATAACTGGGCCGTCATTTTGCATGATTATTACACCCTTTGGGGTTTGATTCAATGAATCGTAATAAATGCTAACTAAGATGCAAAAATGGTAGTAACAGTGGTTCATGATTGTTTCATTTTCAAAGGGGATCGCCTAAGCATTCCTTCTCGTTCCATTAGAGAGTTGTTAAATTGGTGAGGGAAGCTCATGGCGGAGGGCTTGCTGGTCACTTTGGAATGAATAAGACTTTGGTTATTCTTTAAGAGCATTTCTATTAGCCAAATATGCAAGGGGATGTTCAAGGAGTTATCTCACGTTGTGCTACATGTCAAAAATCCAAGAGTTCTTATCACCAAGGTTTGTACACTCCTTTACCTATTCCGAATCGTCCTTGGAATGATGTTGCTATGGACTTCATTGTGGGATTGCCTTATACACCAAGGCAAGGATTTTATAATGGTTGTCATCAATAGATTACTAAAATGGCACATTTTATTGCTTGGAATAAAACGGATGATGCTTCTAAGGTGGCTGATTTTTATTGCAAGGAGATGATCCTCCATGGTGTTCCTAAAACTATTGTAAGTGATAGGGATACTAAATTCATGAGCTACTTTTGGAAGACTTTGTGGAAGCTACTTGGTACTAAGTTATGTTTTAGCACATCACATCACCCCCAAACTGATGGGAAAACTGAAGTTACAAATCGCACTTTGGGCGCCTTACTTTGAGGGCTAGTTAGCAAGAGTACCAAGGATTAGGATGTGAAGCTTGCCTATGCTGAATTTGCTTACAATAGGTCACTTACATATGCCACGAGATGTTCTCCATTCGAGGTTGTCTATGGTGTTAATCCTAGAGTGCCTATTGATCTTCTTCTTTTCCCTAATGATGAAGTTTACCATGTTGATGCTAAGGAAAAGGCGCAAGCAATGCTCAAGCTTCATGCAAAAGTAAAAGATAGGATTAAGAAGGTGAACGCCAGGTATCAACAAACGCCTAACAAGCATAGAACGCAACATAGTTTCAAGGTTGGTGATTTAGTTTGGTTGCACTTAGGCTCCGTTTGGTAGGGCCTAAAACGTTTTCCTGGAAAACTGTTTTCCTCTATTTTCAGTTTTACATTGTTTGGTTGGCAAAAGAGTGTAAAAGCATTTTCCCTTGGGGTAAAATTACTCTCCCAAGGATGGAAAACCATTTTCCTTTCAAAATGAAGGGAAAACTATTTTCCTTCTCTCTCTTGTACACTCCTCTCACTACCTCCTTACTTTCCCTTTCATTTTCCTTTCATTTCATCATTTTTTTTACATCGAACCAAACAACGGAAAACTAACTTTGGAATTGTGTTTTACATTGTAAATTGTTTTCCATGAAAATCATTTTACACTGAAAATATTTTACGCCCTACCAAACGGAGCCTTAAGGAAAGAGAGATTTTGTGGCCTTCGCAAGAATAAGCTCATGCCACGCTCAGATGGTCCATTTAAGATTGTGGAGAAGGTTACTGATAACGTCTTCAAGCTTGACTTATCTGGAGACTATAATGTGAGTTCCACTGTGAATGTGGGTGATTTTGCTCCTTATATCCTTGATGATGATATGACTCAATTGAGGTCAATTGTTTTCGAAGAAGGGGAGGATGATACAGGGGTGGTTGGAATTTTACTAGCTCTTGTTCATAAGAATGTTGTAAGTAGACCTTGGCTCAATTGATGTACATGGAGGACTCTTCAAGGGGATGACTACCAAGTTGGTAGCATGTTGTAACAGGCTTGTTTTTAAAATGAATTTAGTAAATGCTAGTTATACTTTTTAAGTTAATTATTTTCCTAATATTATTATTTTATTCGGTTAGAATATGAATTATATTGTCGTGTTTGTAATGTATTTACTTAATTAATTTTATGAAGTTATTAATATTAATAATAATATTTTGGATTTTATGTGCGACTAAATTTGGTATTCGACCCAAATAGAAAACCAAAGTTGGATTCCCATCTTTTAATGTTGTCGATTAATGAGGTATTAGAAACCCCCCCCCCCCTGAGTTTTGGTTGACATTCTCACCCAAATTAAAAACCCTCTAAACTCCTCTTGCGCCCGATGAAACTCAAAACCCAAAACCCAAATCCCATGTCTCTTTTTGTCCTTGAAGCTCCATTAAACCTCCGTCGAGGTATGTATATCTTGCCAAAGCTTTGTTTCTTCTCGCCGTCGTCGGTCGTTTTCAGCCTGTCGGAGCTGTGCGTGTGGCGCTGCTCGCAAGCCACCACACCGCTACTGTTGTTTCGTCGCTGCCGTTGTTGCGGCCTTGTGTTTCTCTCTCCTCCCTCAAAAATCTCTCTCTCCTCTGTTCATCGACCTTCTCGTCGGCCTCCCCTACTCGTTGTTCCCTCGCCGTTGATGCGTGGTGTGCCTCACCGCAGCTATTGTCGGAATTGTTGTTGTTGACACCGTTGTTCCTTCTCTCTCCTCCGTTGGGTGCTGCTGTTGGTGATTCTACCATCGGGTGTCGGTTCTGCAAAGCACCATATGTACTTTCCCACTTTCTTGTGCTCAGTTGTGAGTTATGGTTATGTCTTTGTTGTTGTATTATTGTTGTTGTTACAGTTGGTGTTACTCCTAGCGGTTGTAAGTGTTGTCTTGGTTGTTGTTGTGGTTGTTGATGATGATGATGAGGATATGGTGTTGTTTTGATGCTTGGCTGTGTACTGTTGTTGTGTTGTTGTGTTGTTGTTGTTGTTGTCAATTCTAAGAGTACCTAAGTACTAATTTGATTATTTGCAATATAAAATCAGTTTGTGGTATCGTTGGATTTTGTAGCCTTAGTAAACTAGATCAATTTTGCCTACAAATAATTCTTTTAAATCAATTCTTCTTGAAATGAGTAAAGAGAAGTCATGTTAGGTAGGTGTTTCATTTACGTATGTGGTTTGCAGTTGAGTATTAGAATTGAAATCTAGGAAATGATGTTATAAGTTCCAAGTTATATTTGTTAAATAACTTTACCAGTAATCTTTATCCTGGTTATAATGGGGAGTACTAATTGAGTAAGTTAGTTTGATTGACTCTTTATCACATGAACTCAATTAGACTAATGGCATTTGCTAGTTTAGTTGAATATATTAGTGTTATTGTCTCCTTGTCAAAGAATTGTAATTAGACTCGTGAGACATTCTTATTTAAGAAAGTTGATTGAGTTAGTTTTATATAATTAAACTAGATGAGAAATACTTGTTATTAGTTAATGATTAAAGAATTGGAATGTTGTGAGCTATTAAGAGTTAATCTATATTTCTTGGTCCTAATGTTAATAGGAAGTTGTTAAACCTTAAATGATATTTATGTTATCACTCAGAATAGTTATTCGAGTTCATTGTTAATTATGTTATAGAAGTCCTGGTTTTTGGCTTAAATGGCTTTTATTAGTGTTTGAAGGCTACTTGAGTAACAAATTAATATAGTAATGAAATTATGTTATTGGTTTTGTTTATGCAATACATGAAAGTTGTTTTTACTTTGTTGGTGGAAGTTCACTGAATTGTGGAAGGTGGGATACCTAATATATAATTAGAATTCTAATTGTAGGTTATGATTTTGTTAAAGTATATACTATATTAATAAATGGATTGATGTGATAAGTTTGTGATAACTGTTCTACTTGTAACTAGAATGATGTTCTAGAATTGGTTGGGTGTAATTCTATAAATAAAGATTAGTTATATGAAAATCTGACTAGAGTTATCAATGATACTATGGGGGAAGAATAGTTTGAGTAGACTGCTTAAATGGGTCAGCCTAATTAATAACCTCACATGAAGTTAAAGAAAGGATTAACTAATCACTATAATAATATCAAGGGTATGAAAGCTAGATTACTTAACTATGGAGTAGATTAGTGAAGACGTGTTTGATAAAGTATTTTCATTGGATAACTATAAATAGAATAATATAATAAAGTGATGTTGATTGATTAGAATTTGGAGGACTAAGTTGGTTTATGAGATTACTTAAGTAAGTGCTAGTTTGTGCATTACTTTAAAGTAGTTTGAGTTATATAATTAAATGACTTCTAATTAGAAGGGAGTTTGACTCGTTATACTAAGTAAGAATATAATTCATTATTGGTTGGTATTTATATTAACATTGGAATCGAACTTACGAGAAAACATGACCCATAATTGATTAGGTCTAATCGACCTTTATTCCATGAATCTTGAGTTGTGGAATCTACGCTGGCTCTCCTTAGTTAATTCTAAGAGAGAGACTTATTGTAATTGTTGATGGTGTTTGATAACGGTTATTATCATTGTTGAGGTAGTTGGTAGTTGATAACCAGGAAGTACAAAAGAGTATAAACAATCTATATGGGAAGGTATGTGTTGTATGGAATTGGTTTAGTAACTCTCATTAGTTAATTCTAGCTGAGAGACCATTTGCAATTGTTGTTGGTATTGACCAGATATGCTTGCTTATGAGTTGTGGTAATTTATAAGTTCATGATTGGATTGGGTTGAACTTAAATGCATAAATATATAGATTGAACCCCAATTACGTATGGAAGAACTATGACATGTGATTTATAGTTTCTAAGGCAAGTCTCCTAGTAAGGTTGGTTGTTAAAAGATGTTAAGAATCTGGATGAGTTCCAAGAATGATTGATTGTGTTATGAATGAAGATGGAAAGAATCAAAAAGGGGAAAGTAGCCTCGTCTGAGTCGACGGATGAGATGACACGAACAGTGCCACATGGACTGTGGACCTTGGGGGCCCCACAGGGAAACCTGCCCATTGCTCTATGGGGCGATAATCGGGAGTTATATCAGGTAATGTGAAACCTGTGGATGGCTGATGAAATCAGCTGAAAAATGTACTCCGGACTACTCGCGGTTATTGGCCAAAAGTAAAGCGAATGGTTGGGTGACAACCCCCACTATCGGAGTGTAAGCTTTGTCTCCTCCGGCGCGTTCTCTTTTCCCCTAATTAAAAGAAAGTTATCTCGAATTATGGAAGTTATATCGATATTGGATTCCCGATAAGGAATCATATGGTGGTAAGTTATTTCGATATTCGATTCCCGATAAGGAATCATATCAGGTCTGTTATGAATGTTTATTTAGTATTTGAATATGAATATTGATATTGGTTTCTAATAAGGAAACATATCATGGTAAGTTGTATTGATGTTGGATTCCCGATAAGGAATTGTATCTAGTTACCCGATAAGAAAACGTTATGATGAAAGTTAATATGTTATTTATTGCCTGGTAAGGGTTTGTGTAGGACAGCATAAAGGAATGATTGATAGAGTATGGAAGCATAGGTTTGGATTCTGATAAAAAATCAATTAAAGGAAGTAAAGTATATTGCTTATATCAAAGTTGGTAAACCCAGATTCCTTATAAGGGATCGTGATATGTTGAGAGGTTAACTAATTAGTTTTTATATGAGATATGTATCTATTACAATATTGCTTGAATTCACGTTGTTGGGTTTGCTATTATGTGAATGAGGGGGTAGTAGAAAAGGATCAATAAGATAAAGACATAACAAGTATGTTGTCAACATGAGATGATGTGATGCATGTTATGACACTGTGACTATGTTGACTGTTGAGTTGTTTTCAAGTAAAAGTCACCAAAGCATGAGTTAATCTTATTTAAGGGTTTAGTACTCAGCTTTGCTGATGTGTGTATGTTATTTTGTCATTTCTGTGGCCTGTCACTTTGTGAGTGGCAGTATCCTAAATGTTTCGGGTTGAAGCTGTGAGTAATCTTTTTGGAGTTGAAGCAGTTGTGTTTTGGAAGAATAATTGTAATGTTATACGTGATACCAGAGTGAGGTCGCTTAACTTGTAATTAGAGGTGGGCACGGGTTGTGCCGGGACGGCCCACGTGCCAAGCCCGTGTGCCTCGCGCCACAACGTGTCGTGTCGTGCCGGGCTCGTACCAAGTTGTAAAATCTAAGGCCCATGCACGACCAGGTCCACGTGCCGTGCCGTGCCATCTTGCTTTATACAAATTTTAAATATTATGAAATTTTGACCAAAATAAGCGTGCCAACTTGCGGGCCGGCCCGTCGTGCTCGTGCCGGGTTCGTGCCAAACTTTTAGAATGTTGTTCATGCGTGGCCCACAGCCCAGCACTCGTGCCGGCGTGCCATGTCGTGCTCATAGCGGGCTCGTGTTGGGCCGAGCTCAAATCGTGCCGTGTCGGGCTGGCCCTCGTGCCGGCCCGGCCCATGCCCACCTCTACTTGTAATAGTTAGTTATCAATCTTTTTGTTTTAATTCGTTATATTTAAGAGTCGTTAGTGCTCCTGATTCTCTGTTGGTTGTTGCTCCGCGAAAGGGTTGAGGTTGATGAGCTTTGGGATTCGGAAATATTTTATAAATTGAAATTGCAAACAGGTTTAAATTATTTCTCGCTTTAGAGAGTGTGCTTCGGATTTTCTGTAGAAATTTATGAGAATAGAGTATGAGAATTAGGGCGTAGTAGTAATAGTTAATTTATTTGAATAGAGTTGGGAATTAAGTTCCACACTCTCCGATGTAGTTCGGTGAGTGCGATGGTAATAGTCCAGGTTATCTCGACTAGAGTCTCTTTCGCTGTGACTAATCCTTTGTAAGCTGGTCGGGGAAATCCGGACTGTTACACATGTGCTAACCAACTTAGGTAGCATGGAGTAGGCGTGTGCATGGCATGCTTATGAGAGTTCTAGTTCTGTTAGGACTCAAACTATCTTTATTGCTTTCTAGTTTTATCTATATTAGCAGTCATGGTTTTGCCAACGTTCTTAACACGATGGATTTTACATGATTCAAAAGTGTTAGGAGTCTAGGACTTAGGGACTTGTCCTAAGCCTATTAGTGTTAGGGTTTGCGTTTTCTAGCTTATAAATAGCCTAGGTTGTTCGAATATTTGGTGTAGTGAATGAATAAAATTTTTGTGAGTTTTATAAAAAAATAAAAAAAAATAAAAACTTAAGTGTGCAAGCACAAACAATCTTGATTGCTGGTGACTTTGCCTTTACGCATCAAAATTCTTAGTTTGTTCATTGGGGTGGCTTTGCCTTTATCATTGAACTTCTAAGAACTATCTTGTTTCTTGATCTTGTTCGAACATATTACTATATAATACACTTTCTTCCGCAATTCTATTTAATCTATATAGATTAAATACATCATCTAGTATCAAGAGCTTTAGTTACATCCATCACAATAATTCAAGCACATTCATCCACGCAAGATTCAATTTTTTTTCCGGTTTTTGTTCCTCTAAGGTGAAGTATGATCTTAAAGAAACCTTCAAGATCAAATCTTTTTTTTCAAGATTCTTGATTTTTCACAAAATTTCATCGAAGTTCATTGTTCCTAGCTATCGAGTGGTGAAAAAAATTCATCCAAGATCATTAAAAACGTTCAAGAATCGAATCATACACCTAGTTCATCCGTTGCTTGGTGCGCACGTTTCAAGCCTTAATCCAAGTTGTGTGTGGATTTTGCTATGGGGGATGAACAAGGAGACATGGAGGGTCGAGTTCCTAGAGGACTTACCTTTGAACAAGCCCAAACATGCATAGGGATCGACAAATAAAAGACCTCACTACACGCATGAACGAATTGATGTGTATGCTACAACAAGGCAGCATGGGAATCAACGCAATAACACTCCTAGTCCTGTTAGGAGTCCTATAAATACCCCCACGATTTTAGTTTAGATGAGGAAACTAATAATACTAAGCATAGAAGCACTACAAGAAAATAGGTTTTGGGCGACGAATTTGAAACTCAAGGGCAACAAAACTGAATATCGTGGCCCATAGTTGACAACAAGAGCGACGAGTTGAATTTGTTGCCCTAGGGAACACTATTGTGCGACAAAAATGTTTTTTGTTGCCCAAATACATATTAGGGCGACGAACTAAAATTGCGTTGCCCACTACCTTAATAAGGCGACAAAATTACATATTACGTTGCGCTTGTTTAGTGAAGGGCCAGTCCGAATTAAAAATTCGTTGCCCAAACCAAATAGTAAAACGCTAAAAAAATTAAACTCGCTCCAAAAATTTTCCCACAAAAACACGTTCCTTCCCCTCACCCAGAGACTTCAACTGCTCACAACTCTCAACTCTCAACTCACACTCTCTTCGGTTTCACGGTGGTTCAGGGTGCCATCTTCTTCGGTTTTTTCCGGTGATTTGTGATTTCCGACGAGATATTGGACGTCTCTCAGGTGACGACTCCAATTGTGATGGCCAATTAATTTTTTCATTGAATCAAATCGACATATCTCACGTTTCTCAGCATCTTCTTTGATGAATTCTGTAATTATGATCGAAATTTCGGTTTATGGTTGCCTAACCTTTATAAATTTCGCAGGTGGTGATGTGGGTGGCTGCCGGAGATCAACGGTGAGGCTAGCGGCGATTTCGACAGCAAGGTTGGTATCTTTTATTGTTTTATCCTCTTTTCTTGTCAAGCAAAACAGTTCTTTACCTTGAATTATTGTTATGAATTTCGAAATTTCTAGGTCTTCTACTTTCTTTTTCTTTCTCTCTTCTTCATCATCATTCTTTGTATTTTCCTGTTTCAAATTTGCTGTTTGATTTACTGTATTGTTACCAATTTTGAATTTTATTAATAATCATGTACAGGGATGGCTGTTCACAATAGTTAAAAAGGGGGATATTATAGTATGTAGACTCGTTGATATCATTTTTTTGGGTGCTAGGATTTAGTGCTTGACCATTACTATTTCTGTAGACTATTAGAGTGTTTGAGGGCTAGTGCATTACACAACCTTGTGAAGCCCATAAAGGCAACTTTTCTGCCTTAGACAAGATCTTGTGCTTTTGAAAGTGAACTATTTTATTAGATTATACTCCTTAGGTCCCGTAATGAATTTCATACTTGTTATTGGGTTGATGAAGATTTTCTTTTTAAGTGTTATTGTCCAAATTTAAGTTCAAATCAAACTTTATTTCTATCACAATACTCTTTTTTCTCTTTCCATCCCTCGACATTGTCTTTCTTCTCTTTCTCTTTACCACTAACAAGTTGAAATTCTACTTTTATTGTTGGTCAGAATTTATGGCTATATATATTGAAGAGAATCATCTGATCAATTCAAAAAGTATTAATTATATCATGCTTTATTGCTGCTGCTTCTTACATATATTAGATCAGATTTGGTTTAGAGAAGATACCAGACAGTGAATGTAACAATACTTGTATGGATGATGCTATGTGAGAACTGAGAAGTAATGCGAATTAACTAGTTTGATAGCTAGATTTTTAATGAAATAGCGTTGACATGTAGGCCCTGTAAGCAAAGGAAGATAAATAAGGATGATTATTATCTCAAATTCTGCAATAGCTAGATGAAGATACACCGAGAAAATTATTTCTTTTTGAATTGAATGTTTACTTTTTAAAGTGCTCATCCTTCATAGATGTCGTTGTTCTTGTTGTGATTTTTTTTTAATTTAGTTGTCTGCACTACCCCTCTGTAGACACCCCCCTTGCTGCCACCACCCACCTCCAGACACTCTTCCTACTGCCACTACCCACCTCCAGACACTCTCCCTACTACCACTACCCCCTACAGAGACTCCCCCTACTGCGACCACCCCCTTGCGACCCCTCCTTGCTGCAACCACCCCCTGCAACCACTCCCTGCAAACACCCCCCTGCTGCACTACCCCTCTGCAGACACCCCCCCTTGCTGCCACCACCCCCTACTGCTAAAACTAATCTTTTAAATTTACACTATTGCTCGATAGTGCCAAAACTATTTTTTTTTGCATTCAATTACCTAAGCTAGTAAGTTTGGAGATAATTTTTTTTCTAACTAAATGAGAGATATCTTTTGTTTTTCTTTCTTAAGGATTTTTTCTTACTTGATTGAAAGAATGAATACCAATCGAAGTTGGATGAATCATAGTGGGATAAAGGATAGGCGAAAAGCGGAGTATAAAGCAGGGGTCGATGAGTTTCTAGAGTTTGCTTTCAAAGAAAAAAGTGATGAAACAATACTGAAATGTCCCTGTGTGAAATGTAGATTGCTTTTTGCCCAAAATCGAAAAGCAATGCAAATTCACTTACTAGTACATGGTATCGATAATGGTTACAATCCATGGGTGAGTCACGGGGAATCAGTTGAGCTTGAAGGCGAAACAGAGGTGTTTCAGACAACGAGGAAAATGAAATAGAAATGCCTTTGACGTGGCTCCATTAATTTTGAAGCAACAAATGCATGGAATTCAACTACTTCTTCTGTCCCATGATAATGGAAACAATAGAAAGTCAGACAATCTGAATATCCTAAGGAGTTAATGACATTAGTAGAAGACATGGAGGCCGAGTTGTATCCGGGTGTACCACATTCAAAAGATTAGAGTTTATTATCTCATTGCTACACAATAAAGTTAGCAATAAATGGAGTGATAAATCTTTTTCAATGTTATTGAAGACCTTACATAGGGCTTTTAACTATGACAAGAATTTTCCTGCAAATGCTTATGAAGCAAAAAAATACACAAAAGCACTAGGGTTAGATTATGTAAAGATTGATGCTTGTGTTAACCATTGTATTTTGTTTCGAAAGAATTTAATGAAGAAAAATGTCCTAAATGTGTAGCTCCTAGATGGAAGGAGAAAGTCGTGCAAGGTGGTGATGAGTATTCAGATGGCGAGGATGTCCAAAAGACAACTCGAGTTCCTCAACTGATCTTGCGTCATTTCCCCTTAATTCCACGACTACAAAGGATGTTTATATCTTCCAAGTTAGCAAGACATATGCGATGGCATAAAGATGATAAGAAGGATGATGGGATAATGAGACACCCTGCAGATTCAGAAGCATGGAAGTCTTTGGACAAAACATTTCCAGACTTTGCTAAAGATGCACGTAATGTACGATTGGGTTTAGCTAGTGATGGGTTTAATCCTGGAGCTAACATGAGTAGTAGATATAGTATTTGGCCAGTGATGTTGGTGCCGTACAATCTACCCCCTTGGATGTGTATGAAGAGTGATAATAAGATATTATCTTTATTAATTCCTGGCCCTAAATCTCCAGGAGATGATATAGATGTATTTTTGCAACCTCTAGTAGATGAACTTAATGAACTGTGGGAGTTTGGGGTAAAAACGTTTGATGCCTATGCGAAAGAGACTTTTAATATGCGAGCGGTGTTGTTATGGACCATTAATGACTTTCCAGCTTATGCTAATTTGTCTGGTTGGAGTACCAAAGGGCCCTTGCATGCCCTAATTGTCATATAGACACAAAATCTCATTATTTGAAGCGTGGACACAAATATTGCTATACAGAACATCGAAGGTGGCTACCAATCGATCACAAATGGGGGCTTAATAGGAGCTCCTTTGGTGGTAAGGTACAAAGGGGTCCTCCTCCAGTTCCTCTAATGGGGTTTGATGTTTTGGAGCAATTAAATGGATACTCAAATATGGAGTTTGGAAAAGCTTCTAAGGGAAAACGCAAGAGAGGTGAAAGATATATTGCATCAATGGAAAAAACGTAGTGTCTTTTTCCAATTACCTTATTGGAGACATCTCTTGGTTCGACACAACTTGGATGTGATGCATGTGGAAAAGAATGTGTGTGAAAGTATATTAGGCACAATGCTTGATTTACCGGGAAAGAATAAGGACTCTTTAAATGCCCGACTAGACTTAATAGACATGAAAATGCATGATAAGCTACGTCCAAAGTCACTTGGGAATGATAAATGGCAAGTCCCACCAGCACCTTACAACTTGACTTTGAGTGAAAGGAGAAAAATAGTCACATTTCTATCCAAATTAGCTTTTCCAGACGCTTATTCATCAACATTTCAAGGTGTGTCTCCTTGCACGATGGGAAGGTAATGGGAATGAAAACTCATGATTTTCACGTTTTCATGCAAGACTTACTAACACCTGCCTTCCAAGGTGTTTTAGATGAAAATGTTCTAACGCCTTTACAAGAGCTCAGTCTTTTTTTCAAGCAACTGTGTTCTAAAACCTTAAAGGTAGCAGAACTAGAGAAGATGGAAATGAATATAGCAATCACCTTATGTAAGCTGGACGCGTATTCATTCCTGCCTTCTTTGATGTAATGATACATCTCCCGATTCACTTGGCTACTGAAGCTAGAATGGCAGGTCCTGTACATTATCGTTGGATGTATCGCTTTGAAAGGTCAGTTGTTAGTAGTTATGGTTATCATAGGATTGTATACATGTAGTGTGTTTTACTAATATATCTCTTTTAGGGCAATGCGAACGTTCAAATCATTCGTGCGGAACAAAGCTCACCAGAAGCTTCAATTGCTAACGGGTACATTGAAATGGAATGTCTGACATTTTGCTCGAGATATATGTCTAAGATTGAGACGTTACACAATCGTCCAGATCGAAATGATGACATTAACCATCCTCAATCCTGTAACTTGTCTATCTTCTCTAAAATAGGCAAGCCTTTAGGGAAGGCAAGTCTAACAGAAATGACTACTAAGGAGAGACGAGAAGCTCAACTTTACGTCATGTTTAATTGTGATGAAGCAAAACCTTTCTTGACGTAAGTGTGATATTTGTCATGCATAATGATTTTTTTTTCCATTAATAGAACTAATTAGTTGCTTACATTCTTATGTCTAGTGAATATGAGCATGCACCAATTTCTCAAAGGATTGACCTTTGCAAGTGTTTGAAGATAGAGTAAGTGAACACATTAGTTTTATTTTCTGTATCTTTATTTTGTTTCCGTGGTTAACTAATAATGATATGTAGATTACAAATCTATGGAAAGAAGGGATCCAGAGTTACTGAAGAATTGTTGTGTTTAGCACGAGGACGATGAAAGGTGTTGTCACTTTTGATGGATACGTCATTAATGGGTTTAGATTTCACACCAAAAAGCGGCAAAGAAATCGAAAAACACAAAATAGTGGCGTAGTTGTGAAAGGGGACGAGGAAAGTGGGCAAAAGGATTTCTATGGGGTTTTAGAGAAGGTTATTGTGCTAGAGTATGATGCTCTTAAGAACCGAACTAGTCCCAATATCGTTCTGTTTAAGTGTAAGTGGTTTAATGTGTTCGACGAAGGAAAAGGGATTAAAAAGGGTAATTTAGGAGCAGTGCTTATTAATGTAACTCAGAGGTTAAAAACCAATGAGTCATTTGCATTAGCCTCTCAAATTGAGCAAGTCTTCTATGTACCATGTCATAATGAACCACAATGGAGATTTGTTATTAAGGCAAATCCAAGGAACTTCTTTGATTTCCCTAATGACGAAGAAACCGAAGAAATTGAATCATTATGGGAACATGTGTCACATTCTGTAACCAACTACGAAGATGTTCAAGATGAGGATATTCCAATAGTGAGAAATGATGTTGAATATACCTTGGTTGAGGCTCATGTCGAAGAAGATTTGTTGAATGAAGTGGATAATGAACATGAGGAGGATGAAGATGATGAAGAGATCGAAAAAAGTGAGGATGATTTTTCGGACACGGAAGATGAACCTATCTTGCATGATTTTTACAATTCTTTTGAAGACGAGGGGTCTCAAAGTGATAGTTCTACTAATTCATCTACTAGCAATTGAGTAATGGTATATTGTATTGAGATACACTCTAAAAATTATGTTTTAACCTTTACTTTTAAATTTTTAATGTAACCTTTAAGTGTACTTTATTATTACCAATTTACTATTTTGATAATAGCGAATTTTTTTTACATTATTGGTATAAGAGAATAAATTCAGGTGACAATTTTGAGTTTGTCTATAGTTATATACTACGAAATGTCCTAGATAAATGTTTGTAGGTATGCGTCTTCATAGTATGTTGTTTTCTACAATTTTCCTTCACTGTTCATTACTACCTCTCGGTTAGGTAAAGATAGTTTGATACAATGACAAGTCCCTAGTTCTTTCAGTGTTTTTACTGGTTACATGTATCTAGTATAGTAGATAACGTACTTGATCTTTCACTGGGATAGTGATGTGAAATCAAATGCACACCAAGAGGTATTACTAAGCACTAATCTTACTTACAACAAAGGAGAGCTACATGGATTAAAGATTAGTGCTAGTTTGATCATGCTAAGTAATCAAGGAGTGGAAACTAAGCGATGAAGCACGTAGCTACCTTATGGAGTTAGGGAGGTGTGTGCTTAAGGTGTTTTTGTTTAATTAGTGTTAGTTTAGTTCTAATCATGCTTTACTTACACTAATTGTAATAGTTAATCACTTAGCTCCTAAATCAGTTTTTGTAACACTTAACATGTATTTCGGTTTTCCTTTACTTAGCCTAGGATGTATTTGTGCCAAGTTGGATGTCCAAGTAGATGAGCTGCAGCAAATGATGAGTTTCCTTGAAGGGAGAAGTCTTCACTTGAAGGAAACCACCTTATTGGACCTCTAAAGCAAGCTACACATGGGAGAGCAGCTAGGAGAGGCTACGGCAGCCCCTTAGAGAAGCTTTAGCTTTCTTTTGCTTTGTTTAATCTATCTAGTGTGTATTAGCTTAGTTTATGATTGTAACAAGTTGTTTTAGTTATGTACTACATATAAGCAGCTCAAAGCATCAATGAAAATCAGATTATTGAGTTGAAAAACAAGCTTACAAACCGTTGTGTTTAAAGACTTAAAACCGAGTGTTTTATGTTCTAACTATTGCACGAACTACTTGGGAGGTAAAACTACAAGTATTTCAATCCAATTAACAAGATTAGAGAGTGATTCACTAGTTTTGTTAGTTAAAAACCTTTGATTAGAGAAGAGAGTGGAGATTCACTTCTTTAATTGAAACCGAATCATAAGCTTAAAGAGGAGTCTTTTAGATTATGATTCATTCTATCCTAAACACTACTCTTTATTAGAGGTGTGTTTGTTTCAAGTCCTAAACACTACTCTTCATTAGAGGCGTGTTTGTTTCAAGTGGTATCAAGAGCTTAGTTCTGAAATGGGAGACGAATTGAACAATGATGTTAGAAGAGATGCCATACTAGATGCTTTAGCTAGGCAAAACAATGCATTGCAAGAGATGATGACTCAATTAACCATAGAAGTGTTCAAGAAGAAAAACAATGAGGAGGAAAGGAGTTCTAAGGCTGATGATAGAGGATTGAAGATAGAAGTCCCGGAGTTTGATGGAGCTAGTGATCCGGAAACATACCTTGAATGGGAACGATCTTTAGAACGTTTCTTTGATTACAAGGATACTCCACATGAGAGGAAGTATAAGGTTGCTGTTTTGAAGTTAACCAAATATGCATCAATTTGGTTAGATGGCGTGAAGAGACAAAGGATAAAGGAGGACAAATCCAAGATTGCTACATGGGAGAAATTGAAGAAGCAATTAAGGAAGCGTTTTGTGCCAACTAACTACAAACAAAATCAGTATGTTAGGTGGTCCACACTCAAGCAAGGCGCCATGTCCATGGAGGAGTACATCAAGGAGTTTGAGAAGCTTTCCATTGTTTGTGAAATAGAAGAAATGGAGGAGCAAAAGCTAGGTCGATTCCTAGGAGGCCTAAATGAAGATGTACGAGAGAAAGTGGAGGTGTATCCATACCTTACTTTCGATGAAGCTTGCAAGGTGGCTCTTAAAATTGATGGCCAAAAGAAGAAACCAGCTGCAAGTAAGTCTTATTCAAAGCCATTTAGTACTTTCAAAGCTAATCCTAGTACTAGTAACTTTGATAAGAACAAAAAAACCGATTTCACTAAGAAAGATAAAGAGAAGGTTGTAGATGATAAATCTTTAAAAGTGAAATGTTTTAAGTGTCAAGGCTATGGTCACTATCAATCTGCTTGTCCTACTAAAAGAGTCATGACCATAAGAGACATAGAGGAGATAGATGAATTGGAAAAAGAATCTCTTTTAGAGATGGAACATGATAAAACCGAAAGTGAAGAGGAGGATGTATGTAATCCAGAAATGGAGGGTGAAACTTTGGTTCTTAGAAGGTCTTTGTATTCTAATGTTGTGGCTGAAAATGAGGAACAAAGAGAAACCATTTTTCATTCTAAATGCTTAGTGAATAAAAAGCTATGCACTTTGATTATAGATGGAGGTAGTTGTACTAATGTTGCTTCAACTGAACTTGTAAAGAAATTAGAACTACTACTATTAAACATCCACATCCTTATAAGCTAAAATGGCTAGATGATGATAATGAAGTAAGGGTGAAAGAAAGAGTCTTGCTCACGTTTTCTATAGGAAATTATCAAGATGAAATTCTATGTGATGTAATTCCTATGACTGCTTGTCATGTGTTACTTGGTAGACCTTGGCAATTTGATCGAAAAGTTATACATGATGGTGCTACTAATGTGTATAAGGTGAATAAGGATGGAAAAATCAAAACCCTACTACCATTACCCCCTTCTAAAATCCGAAACACAAAGCCTAAACCAAAAGAAAACCTAATGTGTGGAAGTGTGTTTTTAGGGAGAAAAAATTTGAGAGGGAGTTGGAGGCTAATCATGTGTGTATGTGCTGGTTGCTAAGGAGGTGAATGAAGGAATGGAGGTGAAGATCCGAAATTGAGGGAGTTGTTGAGGAGTTTAAGGATGTGTTTCCTAGTGAACTACCACTGGCCTACCCCCTAAACGTGGAATTGAGCATCAAATTGATCTCATTCCCGGAGCACCAATCCCAAATAAACCTTCCTATAGATGCAATCCCAAAGAAAGTGAGGAACTACAAAGCCAAATCAGTGAGTTGATGGAGAGAGGCTACGTGAGGGAGAGTAAGAGTCCTTGTGCTGTTCCGGCGTTGCTTGTGCCAAGAAGGATGGAACTTGGAGGATGTGTATTGATAGTCGTGCAGTGAACAACATAACCATAAAATACAGATTTCCCATCCCTAGATTAGATGACATGTTAGATGAGTTGAGTGGCTCCAAGTGTTTTCAAAGATTGATTTGAGGAGTGGATATCATCAAATATGCATGAGAGAAGGAGATGAGTGGAAGACGGCTTTCAAGACAAAGTATGGTTTGTATGAGTGGCTGGTTATGCCATTTGGTCTCACAAATGCCCCTAGTACTTTCATGAGATTGATGAATGAAGTACTTAGGCCATTTTTGGGAAAGTTCGTGGTTGTTTACTTGGATGAATTCTTGTTTATAGTTCTAACCATGATGCTCATTTGAATCATTTGCAACAATTGTTCGAGGTTCTAAGGGAGCAAAAGCTCTATGGCAAGATTGAGAAGTGTACATTCATGCAAAGGGAGATTGGCTTCCTTGGTTTCATTATTTCAGATGAAGGTGTGAAGGTAGATCCATCCAAAGTGGAGGCTATCTCTTCTTGGCCGGTTCCTAAGACCATCACTGAGGTGAGATCTTTTCATGGTTTAGCTTCATTTTATAGGAGATTTATAAATAATTTCAGTACTTTATTAGCTCCTATAACTGAATGCACTAAACATGGAAGATTTGAATGGAGTGATGCAGCTCAAAAGGCGTTTGAACTTGTAAAAGAAAAGATGTGTAATACGCCCATTCTAGCTTTACCTGATTTTACTAAACCTTTTGAAGTTGAGTGTGATGCAAGTGGAACAGGTATTGGAGCTGTTTTGATTCAATGTGGAAGCCTATTGCTTATTTTAGTGAGAAGCTTAATCAAGCCAAATTGAACTATTCTACCTATGATAAAGAGTTTTATGCTATGGTTAGAGCTCTTAATCATTGGAGTCATTATTTAAGACCACAAGCTTTTGTTCTTCATTCTGATCATGAATCTTTGAAATATATTCATGGACAACATAAGCTTAGTGCTCGTCATGCTAAATGGGTAGAATTCTTACAATCATTCAATTTTGTTGCTAAGTATAAGCTGGAAAAGCTAACATTGTAGCAGATGCACTATCAAGGAGACATGTATTGCTTACTATGGTGGATTCCAAGGTACTTGGGTTGAATTGATCAAAGAGTTCTATGTTCTTGATGAGGAGATGCGTGACCTGTTCGTGGCTACCAAAGATGGTCCAAAAGACCATTATCATCAAATGGAGGGGTTCTTATTCAAAGGGAACAAGCTATGTGTTCCTAAGTGTCCTGTTCGTGACTTGTTGATTAGAGAAGCTCATGGAGGTGGTTTGGCTGGTCATTTTGGTGTAAGCAAGACTATGGAGCTATTACAAGAGCACTTTTCATGGCCTCATATGATCAAAGAAGTACATGCTGTTTTGGCTCGTTGTGGTGTTTGTCAAAGGGCAAAGAGTACATTCCATAAGGGGTTATACACTCCTTTACCTGTGCCAGAGAGACCATGGGAAGATGTTAGCATGGATTTCATTGTAGCACTTCCTAGAACACAAAGAGGGAAAGATTCCATCATGGTGGTGGTGGATAGATTCTCAAAAATGGCACACTTTGTGCCTTGCCATAAAACAGAAGATGCTATTAATGTTTCATGTTTGTATTTCAGGGAAATTGTACGTTTGCATGGAGTACCAAGAACTATTGTCTCAGATAGAGATAGTAAGTTTTTGAGTCACTTTTGGAGATCCCTATGGAGGATGATGGGTACTAAGTTGCTATTTAGTACTTCACACCACCCTCAAACTGATGGTCAGACGGAGGTGACAAATCGAACTCTAGGCACCTTATTAAGGGGCTTAGTAAGCAAGACAGGAAAGGATTGGGACGTGAAGCTATGCCATGCTGAATTTGCATACAATAGGACTCCCACTTTTGCAACTAAACACTCACCATTCGAAGTTGTATATGGGGTAAATCCTTATGTGCCTATTGATCTTATTTCCTTACCTAAAGACTCTTATGTTCATGGAGATGCTAGGCAACAAGCTGAAGCTATGGTGAAGGTTCACAAGGAGGTACGCACCAACATAGAGAAGGCTAATGAGATGTATAAGAGGAAAGCAAACAAGGGCCGAAAGTCTAAGGTGTTTGAACGGAGATCTAGTGTGGATTCATCTAAGGAAGGAAGATTTCCAAGCAAAAGGAAGCATAAACTCATGCCTAGAGCTGAAGGACCTTTCAAAGTTCTTGAACGTTATGGAGACAATGCATACAAGATAGACCTTCCCGGAGATTATGGCGTGGCAGCAACATTCAATGTAGGTGACTTATCTCCATACTTAGAAGATGAAGATGTGCTAGAATTGAGGACAATTCCTTTTGAAGAAGGGGAGGATGATGTGAAATCAAATGCACACCAAGAGGTATTACTAAGCACTAATCTTACTTACAACAAAGGAGAGCTACATGGATTAAAGATTAGTGCTAGTTTGATCATGCTAAGTAATCAAGGAATGGAAACTAAGTGATGAAGCACGTAGCTACCTTAGGGAGTTAGGGAGGTGTGTGCTTAAGTTGTTTTTGTTTAATTAGTGTTAGTTTAGTTCTAATCATGCTTTACTTACACTAATTGTAATAGTTAATCACTTAGCTCCTAAAATCAGTTTTTGTAAACACTTAACATGTATTTCGGTTTTCCTTTACTTAGCTTAGGATGTATTTGTGCCAAGTTGGATGTCCAAGTAGATGAGCTGCAGCAAATGATGAGTTTCCTTGAAGGGAGAAGTCTTCACTTGAAGGAAACCACCTTATTGGACCTCTAAAGCAAGCTACACATGGGAGAGCAGCTAGGAGAGGCTACGGCAGCCCCTTAGAGAAGCTTTAGCTTTCTTTTGCTTTGTTTAATCTATCTAGTGTGTATTAGCTTAGTTTGTGATTGTAAAGTTGTTTTAGTTATGTACTACATATAAGCAGCTCAAAGCATCAATGAAAATCAGATTATTGAGTTGAAAAACAAGCTTACAAACCGTTGTGTTTAAAGACTTAAAACCGAGTGTTTTATGTTCTAACTATTGCACGAACTACTTGGGAGGTAAAACTACAAGTATTTCAATCCAATTAACAAGATTAGAGAGTGATTCACTAGTTTTGTTAGTTAAAAACCTTTGATTAGAGAAGAGAGTGGAGATTCACTTCTTAATTGAAACCGAATCATAAGCTTAAAGAGGAGTCTTTTAGATTATGATTCATTCTATCCTAAACACTACTCTTCATTAGAGGTGTGTTTGTTTCAAGTCCTAAACACTACTCTTCATTAGAGGCATGTTTGTTTCAGATAGAAGAGTGAGAAAGACCTTTCCATCACCAGATGTCTTACTCTTACCCTTACCCTTTAAGGCTTCCTCTGCTTTCTTGAGAGCTCTCTCTCGAATTGCCCTGGCATCTCTTGAGAAGTCTGTCTCAGTTTCGAGAGTGGTTGTTGCTTTGCTATCATTCTGTACCTGAATCTCTTTAGAAGACTCATACTGAAACAGAACATTCTTTGAGTCCTTGGTTGATTCAGCAGAAGCTGATCGTTTAGATGTCCCGGAAGAAAAGTATAATTTGTTGTTACTAGTATTTAATCATAGATGGTATTTAATCATCAGCTTGCCCTACCTTGAGGAACTTTCATACTTGTTGTCAAAAGTCCTGTTGTACGGCTTGACTCTTCTTGGTTTTGTGCAGCTTTTCTGTCCTCAGAACCATCTAGCATACCTCATCAGAAAACAGTATGGCAGCAGCTCCACCCCTCCACCTTTTCCGTTCAGTATTCAAACCATAATTAAAATGTGCAATTTTGAGCTCTAAGCCTCTAACCTTCTTGCAAATTGCTTAATGTAGCTAAGTTCTCAAATTCAGCTATGAATTCCTTAACATATAAGGACTTGCGTTTATGTTCCATCCTCTTTTCCTTTCAGATGCACTTTACAACTCTGCTGGTTTTGTTTTACATTGACTTAAAAATGTACATGTGGATGAGAGAACTTTTGGTATGTGTTTCCTCCATGTCCGTCTTTTTTTTAATCTGTTGGCTTGATGCATATTTTCGCAACCTATTACTCTGATTTAAAAATGCTAGTACAAACATATGTTTTTGTTCCTTGTTTTTTTTTTTTGGCAGATCCTATGAAACCTGTCAAACAGGTCGGTCTCGTTTCCTCTGTCAGTCATTAGCTGAATCCCCGCTGCCCTGTCCCAGTCTATGAAAACTAACTGTTATTTGTTTGGATATAGAGCTCCGGTGGAAGGAATCAATGGATTTGTGATGATAGAGGAATTAGTATTGACCAAACGAATAATCCAAGTATTGTTCAAGATTCATATATAGATGTGGTCTGGTGGAGATTATGTGGTACCAAAACTTACGCAGTGTATCGCATTTCAAGTGTTGCATAATTATCGAGTGTTGATCCTGTACATTGATTGAAAGACCTCCTACAACCGGTCATATATTTGTTGTCGAAATCCGAAAACAGCTTTAATAAATGCCTCCATTCCCCAACATTTGTTTGTTCCAACTCATGGATATACTTTCAAATGGTCTTTTGTGACCCTGTGATGCATCTCATCAGATCTAGTGACTCAGGCCTTGGATTTGTTTTAAAGTGTATAAATGCCTTCAAATTTGGCTACTTTGGGGATATTATGGAAATTTTTCACACCTTATTAAGTCAAATCTCGAGTGGTTAAGACCTTTTACATTGACTTAAAAATGTACCTGTGGAAGTATTCAGATTCTCTAAGACCACCTGACCATGAGGACTGGAAAGTGGAAACTATGATCTATAATTACTTGGCATATAAACTATTGATTTTGGAATCAGGAATGGCTCATGTTCATTCCGATACCTGATGCTTGTCTGCTGATGTCTGAAGTGTTTCGGTTTGAACAACTATATACATGCACTTTTCCATCCTCTTTTTCTTTCAGATGCATTTTGCAGCTCTGCTGGTCTGTTTTTCTTCCTTTTATGCTCCTGTTCTGATATGTTGTATGCAATATTGACCTGCTGCATTCTACATTCATAAATGTCATATTGGCAAATGTACCGTGCAAATATTGACCATGCTGCATTTCTACATTCATAAACTTCACGGGATACAGTCACAGGATAGTGCATATAGTTAAGCGGGACCTTGGATGATGTCATAACAAATTAGCATTTGTTGAATTTCATTGGTTTCACACGATTGACTTCATAGTTCTGTGATTCATTCAGGAAAAAGTTCTTTGTCGAGTCTGCTTTGAGAGAGAAATTAGCATTATGCTGCTCCCTTGTAGACATCGGATCCTGTGCAGGTGTGTTTTATTTCTTTCTTTCTTTCTTATGTGTGTTCTTTTTTCATAAAGAAGTTTAAATGCGGGTGCCATTTTTCTGCTCGTTTTTGTGTCTTCTTGAGCTTAAGTACCCTCTTGCATTCATTCATTGAAATATTCTCAATTTGGTGCAGTGTCTGCAGTGACTCCAAAATCAATTTATGAATCTCTTAACAAAGTGGTGTGCACGGTGCACCATAATCATATGTTCTTGAACAGATAATTAAACTTGTATAGTTGTATGGAACAAGTTAGAATCTGATTCCCTAAAGCAATTTTTATCCTCCTCTAACCCCACCACCCATCCCCCAAACCCTCCACAATAAGGAATAAAGTGATAAAAAAAAAGATTCTGCTACAAACAAATTAAGAAGCAAGAAAACAAAATTTGTTATTCTATGATATGTACAGTCGCCATTATAAACTGAAGAATCACATATTGGATAAACGAGTCCTTCTAAGGCTCTCCAATGGAGACATTTTACATTTCTGCATAGACATGCCATCCTAGAAAAAATTGCAATACCAGTTACAAAACAATCTCAAATAATTAGCATAATAGACATATAGCTTCGTAGAGTTTCTTAATGTTGTTATGAATATCTCAAACTATATTTTTAACAGAAGTACCATCTCATGGGAAGGAGTAATTTCAAACTTTGAATTACAATTTAGGAGGAAGAGAGAAGAGGGAGTGAGTATGAGAGACCTTTGCACCATAAGCAGCTCTCAGCTGCAATCTGAAACCAAGGTGGAGTGAACCTTGAACCAGTGTATTCTGCTCATTCAAATAATAATGGGCAGAGAAGTTCCTTGTCAACAAGCTGAGTTCAGGCCTGTAGGTTTCACTCTTCTTGTTATTCTGGTTTAATTAGCATAGATGCCTTGTCAAATGCCAATTGGAGATACTACTATGCTCAAGGTATACTACTAGTGTAGGGCATTTATAACCTCTCAACTGAATATTGACACGTGACAGGCATAAATTCAGAAATTATTTGAGATTGTTATTAGCTATCGCTAACTTATTTTTATTTATAGGAAAATGGCAATTGTCCCGACATCATCGGAACAAACTCAACCTGATGATGAACCACCAAAGCTTACTTACCGTGAGCAACGAAGACTTGATCAAGATGAGCTTCGACAAAAATTTCCTGATCGTAAGAGGCGTGGGCCTACTAGGGGAATGAAATATTACACTAAAAGGCCAAGAAATTCAGAAGAAAAAGTAACAGTCAGTTTCATGGATGAGGTTCGACGTGTGATTGGTGAAAAGGCAGATGAATTTTTATGTGATTGTAGCAAGTGGGTAAAGGAGTTTTGTCCCCTAAATACTAAGTATGTCTATGTTTAATTACTCTATTTTGTTATTTATAGTGTTCTTTATGCGTAAAACTCATCTCTAAGCTCTGTAATGAATGAAATTATTTGATAGGAATTGGGCTAAAATGGACCCAGATAAGAAGCAAAGGTTATATGACAAGATCTTGGTAAGTCATTGATGAATTATTTACACTTCTAACAAGATTCCTCTCGTAACATAGAATGATGCTTGCTGGAATTTAATTCGTATATCATTTATGGTGTTAGGGAAAGTATAATTTACCTGAAAAGGTTGGTGGAGAGGGTATTGTTGATGCATTGAGCTTTCAATGTTCATCTTTATATAGACATTGGAGATTTAGGCTGAAGGAAAAATTTTATAGAGGCTACACAAAGTCACAAGCAAGACGCAACAGACCCTTGACTATTGATGAAGACCAATGGGATTGGTTGATTGACAATCATTGGAGTACTGAAAAACAAGAGGCAACCCATACAGTTTTCTTGTAAACCAGGTTAATGTTTGAAACAACAGCAGCTATGGCATCATTTTTTGTGTTCAGCAATATGAACTTGATTCCTCTTCTAAACTTTGTCCTTCTAGTCGTTACCTTGCCATGCCTTATGATCTTTTGTACCACAACCATAACAGCTAGAAAAATTTATCTCAGATTTTCGAAACCTTTCAGAATTAACAGACTTAGAGGTTTTCAATTTTGTTGAGCAATCCATAAACTGAAGTTATGAAATCTGAAATTACAATTTTTAAACTTGCTTCAAATTGTAAGGAAAACTGACTGTAAAATCAGAAAATAATATGAAATGAAAGCTGAATATTAATATGAAGAAGAGAGGAAAATGTTGATGTTGTGACGTGTTTAGAACACTGCCTTTGAAGCAAATTTCACCCCGACAAAGGTACAATCGGATATTGTATTTGCTCCCCAAGATTTTACACAGCCCCTTCGATCTGTGCACTCAAATAGAAGGGTTGGAACTCATGAATTTGCCCAGAATTAGAAGGTGGACAAAAGAGAATAGAGAAGTAGAAAAGAATGCAGTAGACTATACAAGAAAATTACAATTCATATATCTTGCAGTTGAAAGGTCACTAGAGAGGAATCTTAGTTATATATGTGTTTACATAATGTTAAAGGACAGTGTTTAAGTCTAAGATCTCATGAACCAGAGCAATACTGGGAAAAAAAAAATACACATGGTTATAATAGATCTGTAAAAGGAAAACAATCAAGTGCAAATTATAAAAAATGGGTAAACATGATTAGGTAAGTATGCCATTCAGTGACTCAAAGTTATATTTTATATCAGGATAGGAATACTCTGAGGTAAAATGAAATACTTGGTTTTGGGGTGAGTCATATGCATATTCACCTTCATTTCATCTCATATATTATATAGAACCATATTATATAGAAACATATAATATGGTAGGTTGACTATTCATGTCACAAATAGAGCAATAAGAAGATGTATTTGTGATCAAAGCATGGTTTATAGTTTATAGAGTTTTGATATGCTTCTAGTTTACATTTCTTTGGTAAATTTCATGTGCTAGGCATAAAAATAAGGATTGGACTACTTGTTGGGAACCGATTGCTGAAAAACATTATGAAGAACTGAAAAAACTTCATGAAACTCAGATTCAGGAGCATGGTGAGGATAATCTCAATGTGAAAGATGCTTACATTAAAGCTTTGAAATGTAAATCTGGGTATGTGAGAGGACTTGGTCCTGGAGCTCGACCACCAAAAAAAGGTAGAACTGGAGAGAACAATGAACGATTGTCTACCCAAGTTGACACTCTTGCTGCATCAAACGAGGAACTTAAAGCATCAAATGAACATCTAAAAGCATCTAATGAAGAGCTTAAAGCATCTAATGAAGAGTTCAAGGCATCCAATGAAGAGCTTAGAGCTGAATTTTCTAAATTGAACAAAGAAGCTATTGAACGTGAAAAGAAAATGAGAGAAGATATGCTGAAAATGTTTGAAGACATGAGGTATAAGTTTTTTAGCTTATTCATTATTATACTTGGTATTATTAATGTCGAACATTTTCATTGTTTAAATCATCTTCTTATTTAGTTTCAAGCTAATTAAAGACAAAATATCTAGATTAGTTTTTACACCGGCATTGATGACCTTCGATGAGGATTAGAAGTGAAAATAAGTTTTCAGGGGAAGCCTATCAGAAATTACAAACATGAGGACAATTGACACATTCTTTGTATAGTTGGGTTAAATATGTGTATTCTTCATTGTATTCTTTAGTGAATCATTATAGAGAGGGGCCATAAAATAATGAAAAGATAGGGAAATCTGCATTCTTTTCTGGTTGCTCTTCCTAAATGTATTCCTATCTGTCTTGATCACCCCCTGTCACTCACTTACTACTGATTTTTCCTTTGATCGAGTCTTGTTTTACTACTTCGTTTGAAGTCTAGGCACACCATCTTTGTTCTGAGTGTTATTGCTATATATCTTGTACAGTAGAAGCACTCTCAAGTCTTGCCATTTTGGGTTTGTTGTAATATCATTGCATCATGATTTAGCACTGTTCCATCAAGTAATTTGAAAAAAAAATTATCATGCTTTAGAGTATAGACTTCAGCTCATTATTATGGCATTCTACATTTTCCTTTTACAGATCTATCATAATTGTTTTATTTTATCAGGAACAATGGTTCATGACTTATTATAACGTTTTTTTTTATGGGTATCTAATTATAACGTTTTTTTTTATGGGTATCTAATTATAACGTTTTTTATTTTATCAGGAACAATAGGTCGTGACTATTTTCCGGAATTAGCAGAGGGGAGCTATTATAAGGCTTAGACTATGTGAATTTCTTCGTAGATTATGGGTACTGCTAATTAGTTTTTTTAAGATTTACTTTGAATTATAAGTTACATTGAATATCAAATTTGAAGATTATTTTGTTTTACTCCGATTATATACAATTTGTTATTCCACGAATACATCTTCTATTATCTCATACTTTAATTCATAGTCCATACTAATTTGGGCAACAAAATAGAGTTCGTACATTGTCATTTTAATTTAGCGTTTGATTGAAAAATATGTACAACAATTCGTAGCCTAAAGCATTTTGGGCGACGAAACTGGTGTTGCCCAAGACATCATGTCATGTAATACTACAAGATATAATGGGCGACAAAAAACAATAATTGTTGCACAAAGTTCAGTAATATTGGGCAACGACGTAAGAACTCGTTGCACAAAAGACCATTATGGGCAACGACATAAGAAACTCGTTGCCTAACTATCCTCATAAATGTGCAACGGATACGGACTCGTAGCACAAAAGACCATTATGGGCAACGAATGTAACTCGATGCCCAAGATGTGGTTTGTGCAACGACCACAATTTTCGACGCACAAAATACAATGGGCGTCGAGCCTAAGACGACGAAATTGGCGCGCAAAAATTTCGTTGCCCAAACCATTGTGCAACGAACTTGTCCCATTGGGCGACGAATATTTTTGTTGCCCAAAACCTATTTTCTTGTATAAGGCCACCAAGGAAGGATGATCGTGGATTAAGGCTCCACATGCCTGAGTTTGATGGAACCATGAAACCCGAAAAAATTCTTGGAATGGTTGCAAAGAATGGAACGAGTCTTTGACTACAAGGACTATGATCATGCAAAGAGATTTAAAGTAGATATCCTAAAGTTGATATGCTAGCTTATGGTATAAAAATTTAAAGACCAAGAGGCGCAAGGATGGCAAGCCTAGCCTGCGTTCATGGGACAAATTGAAGGCAAGAATGAAGAAATGTTTTATTCCTTCTGATTTCACACAAGACATGTTTCGAAAATTACAAGTACTTTAACAAACTTCTTTGAGTGTTGAAGAATATGTTGTGGAATGTGAGAGAATTAACATGCTATGTGATGTGGACGAAAAGGCCAAGCACAAGATAACCCGGTTTATCTCTGGTTTGGATAAGAAGATTGCTAAGAAGGTCGATCTCCAACCCTATTGGAGTTTCGAGGAGGTTGTTCAAGTTGCTATGAGGGCTGAGAAGTATGCCAAGGCCAAGAAAAACTCGACCTCTAAACCTTTTGTGAAGAGTTATGACAAATAGGAGGAGGCAAGAAGGAAGAGGCTAGTGGTTCCACACCTACACCTAAGTTTGACAAATTCAAAGGTGACAAGGGGAAGACCTCCACACCCTTAGCTACTGAAGAAAGGAGCATTTGTTTTAAATGCAAGGGTTATGGCCACATCTTGAAGGACTGTCCCAACAATAGGGTCATGACTTTGAGAGACATATAAGAGATTGACGAAGACTATGCAAGGGGTAGCTTCGAAGAAGAGGAGTTTGATGGTGATCAAACTAAGGACATGAAGATGAGCAAGCTTATGAGGTTGATTCAGAAGAGGAACTAGTCAATGAAGGCAAGCAACTCATTGTTCGACGCATGTTACATACACATTTAACTCCTTTGTGCGACACTTAAAGGGACAAGATCTTTTTCACTCGTTGCTTAGTGAAACAAAGGGTATGTGACTTGATCATTGATAATGGTAGTTATGCTAATAACGTTGTGTCTACCACCCTCATTATGGACAATTGAAGTGGCCTACCTCTACTCATCCACGCCCCTACATGCTGATTTGGCTTAGTGATGACAATGGCATCAAGGTAACAAAACAAGTAATAATCATGTTCGAAATTGGCAAGTTTAAGGATGAGGTTTTGTGTGATGTTTGCAACATGGATGCTTGTCATATCCTGTTAAGAAGACCATGGCAATATGATTGTTTTGTGAAGTATGATGGACGTTCCAAAATGTATGTATTGCCATTGTGGTAGGTAAAATATCAGCATTGAAACCTTTGACATCCTTACCTACACCAAAATGATCATTGTTGGTGAGTGATAAGGAGATTGAGAGGGAGTTAGAATGGGAAAGTGAGGGTTATGTTTTGGTTGCAAAAGAAGTTGAAGAGGAGCAGCAAGGGTATAAGATTCCTAAACACCTCAAGAGTGTACTTGATGAGTACGGTGATGTGTTCTCTTAAGATCTACCTCCAGGATTACCACCAATCCGAGGAATAGAGCACCATATTGACCTAGTTCCAGGAGCATCCCTTCCTAACAAAGCTGCTTATAGATGTAATCCTCAAGAGACACAATAATTGCAAAGGCAAATTGAAGAATTGATGTCTAGGGGTTATGTTCGAGAGAGTATGAACCCATGTGTCGTTCTTGCCTTGTTGGTGCCTAAGAAAGATGTTACTTGACGCATGTGCATTGATAGTAGGGTTGTTAACAACATCATTGTGAAGTATCGCTTTCCCATTCCTAGATTGGATGACTTACTTGATGAGTTACATGGCTCTACTATTTTCTCTAAGATTGATTTAAGGAGTGGCTACCATCAAATCAGAACGAGAGAAGAGGATGAGTGAAAAACCGCCTTCAAAACTAAGATGGGTTATATGAATGGCTTGCCATGCCATTTGGGCTTACTAATGCACCTAGCACTTTCATGAGATCGATGAATGAGGTGTTGAAACCCTTCTTAGGCAAGTGTGTGGTGGTTTATCTTGATGACATCCTTGTTTAGAGCCGAAGTGCTGTGGAGCATCTAACTCGCCTTAGGGAGGTCTTTGAGGTGTTGTGCAAACAGAAACTATATAGGAAGCTAGAGATCAAGTGTTATTTTCTAGTTCCTAGTGTTACATTCTTGGGCTACATTGTTTCTAAGGATGGCGTTTCAATTGATCCTTCGAAAGTTGAGACAATAAAAAGTTGGCTTGTTCCTTCCACCATTTCGGAGGTACGTTCCTTTCATGGTTTAGTTTTTTTTATAGAAGATTTATACGCAACATTAGTAGTGTTGTAGATCCTATGACTGAATGTTTCAAGCAAGGGAAATTTACATGGACTAAGGCAGCCCTACAGGTGTTTGATAGCATCAAAAAATTATTGTGTAATGTGCCCATTCTTGCACTCCTTGATTTTTGACAACCTTTTGAAGTTGAGTGTGATGCTAGTGGGGTTGGCATTGGAGCTGTTTTAATCCAAAAGAAACGTCCCATTGCATATTTTAGTGAGAAGTTGGGTGGTACTAAGCTCAATTACTCTAAATGTGACAAATATGCAATAGTTTGTGCACTTGATTATTGGAGTCATTACCTTCATGCAAGTCACTTTGTGCTTTATCCTGATCATGAGGCATTAACATATATACATGGGCAGCAAAAGCTAAGCCCTAGACGTGCCAATTAGGTTGAGTTTTTGCAATGTTTTAACTTCTCCTCTAAGTACAAGGAAGGCAAGGCAAATGTGGTGGCAGATGCTTTGTCTAGGAGGCATTCTCTACTTGGAGTGTTGAGTTCGAGACTCCTTGGGTTCGAATTGGTGAAGGAATACTACAAGGAGGATGGGAAGATTAAGGAGATATTGGAGGAGTGTTCCAAGAGATCACATGGTGCTTATGTGGTTCATGATGGTTTCATTTTCAAAGGGGATCGCCTATGCATTCCTTCCTGTTCCATTAGAGAGTTGTTGGCGAGGGAAGCTCATGGTGGAGGACTTGCTGGTCACTTTGGAATGAATAAGACTTTGGCTATTCTTTAACAGCAATTCTACTGGCCAAAAATGCAAGGGGAAGTTCAAGGTGTTATCTCATGTTGTGCTACATGTCAAAAATCTAAGAGTTCTTATCACCAAAGTTTGTACACTCCTTTACCTGTTCCGGATTGTCCTTGGGATGATGTTGCTATGGATTTCATTGTGGGATTGCCTAGAACACAATGAGGCAAGGATTCTATAATGGTTGTCATTGATAGATTTTCTAAAATGGCATATTTTATTGCTTGTCATAAAATGGATGATGCTTCTAAGGTGGTTGATTTGTATTGCAAGAAGATAATTCGTCTCTGTGGTGTTCCTAAAACTATTAATTGTACATGATAGGGATATTAAATTCATGAGCTACTTTTGAAAGACTTTGTGGAAGATACTTGGTACTAAGCTATGTTTTAGCATATCACATCACCCTCAAACTGATGGGCAAACTGAAGTTACAAATCGCACTTTGGGCGCCTTACTTCGAGGGCTACTTAGCAAGAGTACCAAGGATTGGGATGTGAAGCTTGCTTATGCTAAATTTGCTTATAATAGGTTACCTACATGTGCCACGAGATGTTCTCCATTCGAGGTTGTCTATGGTGCTAATCCTAGAGTGCCTATTGATCTTCTTCTTTTCCCTAATTATCAAGTTTACCATGTTGATGCTAAGGAAAAGGCGCAAGCAATGCTCAAGCTTTATGCACAAGTAATAGCTGGGATTGAGAAGGTGAACGCAAGGTACCAACAAATGGCTAACAAGCATAGAACGCAACATGTTTTCAAGGTTGGTGATTTGGTTTGGTTACACTTAAGGAAAGAGAGATTTCTTGGTCTTCGCAAGAATAAGCTCATGCCACGCTCAGATGGTCCATTTAAGATTGTGGAGAAGGTTAATGATAATGCCTTCAAGCTTGACTTACCTGGAGACTACAATGTGAGTTCCACTGTAAATGTGGGTGATTTTGCTCCTTATATCCGTGATGATGATATTGGTCAATTGAGGTCAATTGTTTTCAAAGAAGAGGAGGATGATACAGGAGTGGTTGATGCACTTTTACTAGCTCTTACTCATAAGAATGTTTTAAGTAGACCTTGGCTTAATTGATTTATATGGAGGACTTTTCATGGGGATGACTACCTAGGTGGTAGCATGTGCTAACCAACATAGGTAGCATGGAGTAGGCGTATGCATGGCATGCTTATGAGAGTTCTAGTTCTGTTAGGACTCAAACTATCTTTATTGCTTTCTAATTTTATTTGTATTAGGAGTCATGGTTTTGCCTATGTTTTTAAAACGATGGATTTTACATGATTCAAAAGTGTTAGGAGTCTAGGACTTAGGGACTTGTCCTAAGCCTATTAGGGTTAGGGTTTGCGTTTTCTAGCGTATAAATAGCGTAGGTTGTTCGAATATTTGGTGTAGTAAATGAATGAAAGTTTTATGCGTTTTATTAAAAACTTAGTTGTGCAAACACAAACAATCTTGATTGCTGGTGGCTTTGCTTTTACGCGTCAAAATTCTTAGCTTGGTCATTGTGGTGGCTTTGCCTTTATCATTGAGCTTGTAAGAACTATCTTGGTTTTTTGATCTTGTTCGAACATATTACTATATAATACATGTTCTTCCGCAATTTTATTTAATCTACATAGATTAAATACATCATATATAATATTATAACATATGAAGAGTCATTTTACTCTTTTACTCATTAGAGTGGTTTCACGCAGTTGATTAGTCGAAATGATAGTTGACTAAGAGCATACACTAAACATAACCATAAACACTATAATTCTTTTATTTAGTTTTTCGTTTTCATCCACATATTTATCGCACACACACACACATATGTGTACATATGTCGATCTTAATAATTTTCATAATATGATTACATAACAAAATCAAAATTACACGACCAGGAGTTAACCGAAGTTGATTTGACGTTTAATAGTGAACGGATCCGGTGCTTCACAATAATAGAACTAAGGTCATTAGTGATTCAACCCGAGTACACTTGACTCCACCCAAGCGTACATGAAATCTAAATACGACCTGCGCAAACCCGGTCAAAAAATATCCACGGGTGATCATACTCGGGAACGAATCAACTTGTAAATGGAACGCTCAGACTTGTCCGGCACCCGTCAATCCCATGATTCAAATGCGATCGACCCAGTTGGACAAAACCTAACCAATCATGATATGAGGTATTAACTGTCAAAATCCTAAACTGTCTGGATCTGACTTGGTTCGTCGTGGGTATATCCAGAACCTATTTGAGAATCTGTTTTGACACTACTACCTAAAAATAGGCATATCAACAGGTAGGGTGTGAAATGGATCCTCTAGACTACAAACCTATTTTATTGTAGGTCATCCAACAAGCAAAACACGACTAAGGGCCTGTTCTTCCCAGCTTATTTTCAGTTCAGTTCAGCTCCAATCAGTTCAGTTCAGTTCAGCTCCAATCAGTTTAGTTCAGTTCAATTCAATTCAATTCAGTTCAATTCGGTTCAGTTCAGCTCCATTCTTTTATAACCATTTTGTTAAATATTATTATTATGTTGGTATAATTTATTTTACTAATTACTCTTACTATTATTATTATTATTATTTTTTATTTTATTTTATTTTATTTTTATACCATTATTATTAAGTAGTATTATTATTGTTGTTATTATTATTATTGTTGTTGTTGTTGTTTCTATATATCATTTTGTTTATTATAGCTTTACTCATTATTATTACTATTATTATTGTGAAAGTATTGGGTCAGACCGTCTGACCAATGCATATTGTCAGACGGGCTGAGCCCAAAACTCCGCCGCCACCGCTGACTTATAGAATCACCATTTCCGACGACTGCCTCGGCGAGAGAAAGCTGGAGAGGACACCATTGTTTGAGGAGAAGGTGCTATTCTCACGGGAATCGCCATAGCTGCCGCCATGGAAGAAGGAGAGGAGAGAGATCATTGTTTTAGAAAAAAAAAAAACATGGACAAAGAAGGATGGTCGCACACCAGCAGAATACTCTTGCAACAACAGCAGCGTCATGAATGCTAGGATGGTTTCCCAGAGATCTTTCTCATTAACAACAACAGCATCGTCAAGTGGGAAATCACTAAAATGGTTGTTCAATTTATTCACTATAGTAATATCTGCCATAGACGATTAAACAAGATTTTTGGTATTTGTCTTATTAGTACCCACTTGAAATCATAAACTATAACGATTAGTTATATAGATGAGTGAATGTCATATGTCAACATGTATGGTTAGTAATGGGGCCACGCACAGATTACCAGTTTTACTTCAACTTTACTCTTAGTGTTTGGATGTAATGTGCAACCATCCTTTTTTGTCTATGGTGTTTGCTGTTGTTGCGTAAGTATTCTAATGGTGGGAGAGAAGAAGAATTGGACATCATTGTTTTCAGTTAATGCTTATAATGTTTCAGTTGATGTCTTTTTTATTTCAGTTGATGTCTTTAACTTGTTTTTTACAGTTTCAGTTAATTGATTTATTATTTCAGTTTATTGGTCTATTCTTTCAGTTGGAGGTAACTTACTTTTATTTGGAGGTAAGTTACTTTCATTTGGAGGTAACTTACTTTCATTTGGAGGTAAGTTACTTTCATTTAGAGGTAACTGTAATCCCCCACAATTTTAAAGAATTTTCATAAATATATTAAAGTATTTATGTAGTTATATTTAAATCCAAATGAGTTTGGAAAATGATTGGACTTTTAAAAAGGGTTGACTATTTTAAAAGTCAACTGAAATTATTTTTCATAACTTAATAAAATTTGAAATATTTTAATTAAGCATGTTTTAATAAGAGTTTTAATTATTAAAAGTATATTTGAAAAGGAAGCTTAATGGAATCAAAAGCCCAAAAGTGATAAAAAGGGAAAGAGCTATTTGATGACTAAAGTCCTAAAGAGCCTATCTTATTAGTCATCAAAGTTTCATTAATTAAAATCTCTTTTCCTAAGCCCAAAAGTAAAAGCCTCTATATAAATATCATAAAAAACCCCAAATTTTACCCTACACACTTTATTTCTTTCTCCTCCTTCTACGTGATTCTTCACTTTCACTCGGCACACTTTCTCTCTCCTCTTTGTGCGTTGTTCTTCGGTTCTCTCCTCAAAAGTTCGTTTCTTCTTCTTCAAGTAACGTTTCTTGTTCAACAAGAAACGTCACAAATCTTTGTTTGAGCCAAGGAAACTTGCTGCCGCCGGTTCTTTTCGGTTTTGCTGCTGTCCGGCGCCCCTCCTCTCCATTGTTGTGGTTGTTTTTTTTCTTTCTTCCTCTTCAAGATTCCATTAAAGCACTAGTTTTTATGTTATTTTATTAATGATTAGCATGTTTATGATTTGAATTACTATTTTATATGCCTAAAAATATTTCGGTCATTATGTTTATTAGTATAATAAATTCCAGATTTTATATGTTAAGTTTATTTTAGTTTTTATCATGAAATTTATAGTTTTTAGGGTTTTTAATTACTAGAAACTATAGATATAAAGTATAAATCATGAGATTTGGTTACTACATAATTTTATATGTAATGAATATATTTTCAGAAGATTTATTAAATTTTATAAATGCTGTAATTTCAGAAAATAAGTATTTTAAGAGTTTTAAATGATTTTTAATCACTAGAATAGTTGTAATATACTAGGGATTAAAAATAACGAAAGTTCGGTGCGTAAAAACGATTTTAAAACACGTTTGAGGGGGTTTTAATCGTTTTAAAGTTGCTGTAAATTTTTGGTTCGAGATATTTATTTCATTATTTCATTTTCTAGGCGGAGATTTCGTAGTAGGAGACTTTTAGCGAGTAAAAGTGGCCTACCGATTTGTTTATACAAGGTACGTACATCGTCTACGTGCTATACGATTTAGAAGCATGCTCTAAGAGTATTTTATTTATTAGTATCATGTATAGGACTCTATTTGTTCATATATATGATTACTGGAATTGTTTTACATGTTATTTGCCTGTGTGCTACATGTAAACTGAAGTGTTTATGATTATAAATGTTTGTATGGAAGATTGATGCAAGCAGGATAAGTCAAGTTTATTTATTAATTCGTGAGTGTTAATGTAAGTTAGAGTGAATCATGTTTTACATGGATTCTTGAGTATTGTTATTATCTTATAAGGACCGTGGATCTTATTTGGTAAGTGACAAGTTATACCTATATAAAGGTAAAGTTTATTGTTGGCTAGGTTCAACAAGTAAGTTGGTAAAGGTTAAAAAGGAAGTAAAGGAGTCGTGGTTGATAAGTTGTGATCACTTGTTAATCCAAAGATAAAAAGGAATTCTGTTATGATTGTGTGATTATTAGTTATGTGTTATTTGCTTGGTTGTTGTGTCAACACAAGTAATGAATTATATTCAACGTAAAGTGAAACGAGAATAGGTTATAGACTTTGAACTGGTGCACGTCTGGAGTTGGACATAAGGGTTGGAGTTATGGTGAGCGTGCCATAGTTTTTGTAGGAATGGATTGATCACCATCCCTCTTTATTTTAAAGGTTCCTCGATATCGCAGGTCACTCTGAAATGCGGAGTCGCGCCCGCATTTCATCTTAGTAGGCAAGACAACTCGTCCTAATAACTATTCCATTTAAGTGATAAAAAGTTGGTTTAAGTTTAGTTCAGTAAAAGTTGTCTGCAGATTATTATATACTTATGTTATTATTTGTTCCTGCATGTTATTTTGTAGTATCATGTTTAGGATTACTTATGTCTGATATGTAGTACTCAGCTTTGCTGATTACGTGCTTGTTGTGTTTGTGATCATGGCTTTGCCTATTGATCCTGTGGTGATCCTTCGGGGGAGCAGAGTCAAGACAGCATTGACATTACAGGTTCCCAGATGCATCTCATTAGGAATCGGGAATGGAGAGACTCTTGTATTACTAGTATCATTTAAGTTGTTTTCGTAGGAACTTATGTTTTCAGACAATAGTTAAGTTGGTGTGTTCTTAGTTTTGACATTGTTATTGATTTCATAAGTTTTAATAAAGTTGTTTTAGAAAGTTGTTTTCCGTTGCAAAATTCTGGGTAAGCCGAAACGTTATCACACGGGCGATAATGCCTGGGTAATTCTCTAAGTTTTATATTATAAAGTTATTTCTAGAAAGAGAGAATTATCGGGGTGTTACAGTAACTTACTTTCATTTGGAGGCAACTTACTTTCATTTGGAGGTAAGTTACTTTCATTTAGAGGTAACTTACTTTCATTTAATTGGAGGTAACTTACTTTCATTTCGAGGTAAGTTACTTTCATATAGACCTAACTTACTTTCATTTAGACGTAAGTTACTTTCATTTAGACCTAAGTTACTTTCATTTAGACTAACTGAAAAAAAAATTAGGACTAACTGAAAAAAATGAAGACTAACTGAAAAAAAATGAAGACTAACTGAAAAAAAATTAAGACTAACTGAAAAAAATTACTTTCATTTGGAGGCAACTTACTTTCATTTGGAGGTAAGTTACTTTCATTTAGAGGTAACTTACTTTCATTTGGAGGTAACTTACTTTCATTTAGAGGTAAGTTACTTTCATTTAGACCTAACTTACTTTCATTTAGACCTAAGCTACTTTCATTTAGACCTAAGCTACTTTCATTTAGACCTAAGTTACTTTCATTTAGAGGTAACTTACTTTCATTTAGACTAACTGAAAAAAATGAATACAAACTGAAAAGAATTTAGGACTAACTGAAAAAAAATTAAGACTAACTAAAAAAATTAAGACTAACTGAAAAAAATTAAGACTACCTGATGTCGTCCGACCAGTTTATTGTGTTAGACGAGTCTGACACAATACCTTCTCATTATTATTAGGAGGAACATGGTTCAGGTCAAAGCACAAATAAACCCACGTTTTTTAGCCCATAAACCAATCAAATCGCGTCAAGACGGTTTATGATGTAATTTTCGCGGTCCAACCCAATCATTATTTTTATTATTAAATATTATTATATTATTAAATTTAATTATTAAAATAATAATATTAATTTACTTCTTAGATATTATTGTTATTATACATCATCATCAACTATTAATATATTAATACAAATAATATAAAATAATTATTATTAATTATCATTATTATCATTAATTATTATTATTATTATTAATTTATGATTATTAATATTATATATTTATAACTATTTAAAAATATCCAAAATACTATTATTATTCATTATTATTACCTATCATTATAATTATTATTTAATATTCATATTATTATTGTTGAAATATTATTTATATATTTATTACATTCAATTCAATTTAATTTAATTTAATTCAATTCAATTCAATTCAATTCAATTCAATTCAATTCAGTTCAGTTCAGCTCCCATCAGTTCAGTTCAGTTAAATTCACTTTAATTCCAATCAGTTCAGTTCATTTCAGCTCCAATCAGTTCAGTTTAACTGTTTTATGCCAGGTTGATCGTATTAAAATGGAGAATCATCCAATAAGCAAAACACGACTAGATGAAAGACGGCAATGTAGATGTACAACCTAACCTGACTTTTGATTGTTATGAAAATGAACCAAAAAGAGGGGTTGGTGGAGAGCTTTGTAATAGTGCACAACATTGCAAAGCGACACAACGTCGGCACTTTGGCCCGCAGCGCCACCGCATTTGGCGTATCAGAGTTAATACTTGTTGGGCGCAGGGACTTCAATTCTTTCGGCAACCATGGCTCCATCTCTCACCTTCACTTCCGCCATTTTCACTCTCTCATTGAAGCTCGCAACTTCCTCAAGGTAAACTTTACCTTACTCTCTTTCTCATATCGCAGGGAGAAGAAAAGGACACCCAGGAAACAATTATATGAATCATCCCCATTTTTACTCATCTTCTCAAAGTAATCTCAACTTTCGAGAGGAGTTTTTAGAATAATCCAAATCGTCGTTTTTATTGCCTTAGTTAATCCATTTTGGGGTGTTATGTATGATGATAAAGGTCGGATCACTCTGAAAAAGTTTCGTGAAGTTGGGATTACCATGGAATGATCGGAAGTTAGAGATTATCTTGGATTAGGGCTGAGAAAAGTTGACCCAACACGGGAACCCGACCCGAACTAAGCCGAAATAAGGGGGTTGGGGTTGAAGTTTCCGACCCGTTTAATTGAATGGCTCGACATGAACCTGACCTGAAAACTAAATGGGTTACGTTCGGGTTGGAAATTTCAACCCGAAAATAAGCCGCCTAACCCTTCAAAATAAATTATAAGGCTAGACTCACGAAGAGAGAGAGAAAGGGAAAGTTGGAAGAAGAAACTTATAAATTAGCCTAACTCGTATAATGGAAAATGGAAGTCATTGTTGGAGTTTTAAGTGCTAAAGAAATATAAGAAAGGACATGAAGACTATAGAGTAGGACACGATAAATTATTGATGAAAGTTATTAGAGCTGAATGCCCCTAATTAATTATATACTTCTTTCTCACATAATTCTCACCATAGAGAACTTGCCCCTTATTCTTGAATCTTGGAAGAAATTTTTAAAAATCAGGTTAAACGGGTCGGGTTTACGTCAACCCGTTTATAAACAGGTTGTGTTTGGATTAGAATTTTTGACCTGTTTAGGTACACGGGTTGGTTTCGGGTTTGGGGGTTGTGACCCTTTTATTAGACAGGTCGACCTGAATTTAACCTAACCCGACCTGCTTTACCAGCCCTATCTTTGACCACCAGGTACTATTTAGCACACATATGTCAAATGCTATGGAGAGCAAATAGCTAAGTAGGTATTATTTAGCACATACGAGAGATAGTTGGTATTATTAAGAGCCAATTATCCTTATTTATATTGATTTTTGATTTATTTGAGTTGATTGGGTTTTTTTGGTGTTTGATTTTTAGGAGAGAGGTTGTGATATATGCGGGGTAGAGATTACGAATAATGCTGCACCTGTGAATCAACATCCTTTTAGCAGGAGCACTGCATTTTTACTTGGCAATGAGGTTAATATCTTCAATAAACTTTTGTTTGATTTTTTGATACATATCAAGATAATATCTTGTTCAACTTCTCAGAGATCTTAATCTTGTTTATGAAATGCTTGTTTGGGTAGATTGGTTATGCTAAGCTATTAAAATACCAAATTAATAAGTTGATATATATGACAATGGTCGATAAGCTGTTAGCTGGTATTGCGATAACTTGATACAGGAATTACCAATAGGTGTTGTATACTATTGTTGGGGTGCGCTTGGTCTGACTTTTTGAGATATTCATCCCCTTAGCCAACTGAGCAAGCAGAACAGAACCTTTTAAGTGAGTTTTGTTCCCCCACTGAACGATGTTCGTTATTCTTGAAAGAATTCAAGCTAAATGAGTTTGTTCATTTATGAGCTGTGAGAAGTTTAGAGAGAATAAGTGTTTGAGAGGAAATGAAATCTATTTTCCTTAGACTGATTTACAAGCTAAGAGAAGTTTTTATACAAGGGAGCTAACTAATTCTAACTAACATGCCAGCGTGGCAACTACATAACAGAAATAGAAACAAACTTCTATTTATTACAGCAACAGTGATAGTATAATAACTAATATCCCACCTCAAGGTGGGGATGGACGAGGAGCAGATGTGCCCAGCTTGGGGAGAAGGAGCTTCAATTATGGAGAAGGTGAAACCTTGGTAAATCAATCTGCAAGTTGAGACTTGGTAGGTAAATAAGCTAACTGAAGTAAACCTTGAAGCACCTTGTCCTTTGTAGTGTGACAATCTATGTCAATATGTTTAGTTCTCTCGTGAAAAACATGATTTTTTGCTCATTTTAACAACAGGAGAAAAAGTCTCCTTATAGTCCACTCCATATTTCTGGTTAAAACCGTTTGAAACCAGCCTAGCCTTACATCTTTCCAATGTTCCATCAGACTTCAGTTAACCTTAAAGACCCATTTGTTGTCAATGGGTTTCTTTCTATCAGGAAGCTTAACAAGCTACCAGGTATTGTTAGCATGAAGAGCAACAATTTCTTTATTCATTGCTTCAATCCAAAGAGGATTATGCTTGCCCGAAGCTCTGTTCCTATTACACAAGAAAGAGGCATCTTTCACTAATATGAATATCTTTTCGGTCTCAATTTTCGTATTTCAATAATATAAGTCGGAAATTTTGTATCTTTTGACATGTCCCCAGTAAACTGCCTCGTATGGAAATGCCAAAGCGAAATAGTAGAGCCGTAGAGGCTTCAGCATAGGAGGAAGGTTCAATAATATCAACTGATGAAAGCTTTGTGATAATCAGGAATGTCATCAAAAGCCACTAGATTGCACCAGTGAGAAGAGATGGTAGTAGAGTCAACAAAAGAAAATTACAAACATAATCTTGGTTAGATAAGGAGGTTTTATATGTCTTGTAGGTCTGGTTGGAGGAGTAAGAGCTATTCCAGGTGCATGTTGAGATATAGGATTAGTTACAAGAGAAAGATCAAGAAGAGTAGAAGAGGTTGAAGAAGGAGAAGTAGATGTTTCCTACATTACTCTGACACCCTCTTGCACCCCACGTGTCGCGTGTCGACTCGACACAACGCGCGACACGCCTGGAAATGGGCGTCGATACGCCTATCAGACACTCATTTGGCAAAAGTGAGAAAAAAGTGAGAAAGAAATGTAGAAAGAAAAGGGGGAAAAATCAGATCTAGGGTTTTTTTCTCAAAATTTCCGAACTCTCTAACCTGAGAAACTAAGTCTAAGTCACCCACCGTCGTCGACCGCCATCTCCGGCAACTCCTCCTTTGCGTTTTGTGCTTCTTCGCATTTGGTGGAGATTTGTGCCATGAAAGGAGAAGTCCTTCTTGCTGTAGAAGATGATGCGTGGTTTTTATTTTTTGCTGTAGGTGACCTAAGTGTACTGAACTATATTTTTACATAAAAGGAGACGGAGTACACTTTTTGACAGCTCTACCTTCTTTTTTTTAAAAAAAAAAAAAGCAAAAGGTGACAACTTTCTACTTTCTCTTTTTGTGTACTTGTTAGCTTTCTTCACTCCTTTTTTTTTCCAATCTTTGACTTTTCAAGCCTTTTAATAACAATTTAGTTATTAAATCAAATCTTTTTTTTTTTAATTTCATAATTTTTTAAATATATTAGTTATTACAATTTAACTTTTTTTATCAATAGAAGGTGTCGGGAAATTTTTCCCGACACTTTCAATGAAATACGTGTCTATAATATTGGTCAAGACACTCTCTTGACCGTGTCGGAGTATCATCTACACACATCACACAATCACCCCAAAATCTATCAGGAATTGAAAATAAAGAATTCTAGATGTGACCAATAGATGCCTATGTTTGGAGTATCACTACAACTTGTTTGATGAAGAATGCCTTGTCTCTGATATAATACTTTCATGCTATGAAGCACGGGTACTTCCTCGGAGTGCCGTTTCTCGTACCTGGACGAGTACTGAACGGGTACGGGACGGATACGCCGAAAAAAAGTCCCCTTGACGACTCTTGAGTGGTGGGGACGTTGGGTCCTACTGCCAGGGTGGTTGATGGGGAGCTTTTGGGGACGGATCTTGAAGCGTTAAGATGTTCCCCTCTGCTTCTTCCTCTCTTTTTCTCAGTCAACTTTCAGTGAGAGCTTTTGCTAGCCATGGCCGGAAACTTAGTGAAGAGCTCGACAATGGATAATCAAATGTAAAGTAAAAAGGAGAGTGAGGGGTTCTGTCACGTGTGTGGTAGTTTTATAAAGAGGAGAGAGAAAGGGGGAGTGGGGACAGAAAGCTGGTCATTATGTTTTATTTTTTAGAAAAAATAAGAGTAAGGGAGTAGTGGGGCACAGTTAGGGGGGTTGGAAACAACTGGCACCGTGGCACGTAGGGTCGTTGTAGGCACTTAAATACTTCTACCGTGGTGGGTTTATTTTTTAGTTTTCTTTGGAAAGAGGACACGAGAAATATTAGCTTGGGGATTGGATGAGTCCAAAAAAAATTATTTTTCAATGACTAATAATTTTACAATACTTTTTTTTATTATTAGTTTATATTTTTATATTTATGTCATTTGATATTGTTCTACATAAATTAAATGGAGATTATATTATTAGAAATTTAAGGTAATATTATTTATCTATTTTTTTTGCCGAATCCAAGCCGGACCCGTTTTTGAAAATTTTAGTTTTGCCGTTTTCTGTTTCCGTACCTCTATCCGTATCAGTGCTACCTAGCTTTTATGTCACCTTCACACAGTTCTTTGGCATTATCAGATCTAATGCAAAGAATTTTGGAAGAGAATTATGTCTCAAACATACTTTGCAAAATTTATCATAACAACCACATCATCAGATTTGTGTTTAAGCAAGTGTATCCATGTGAATATGGAAAAATCATCTACGATAATTAAGAATTGATTACAGCCAGTATAGGATTTAACCTTGTAAGGACCCCACACATCAATGTGGAGCAGTTGAAAAGGTGAGGTAGTAATTAGTATGTGTGCTATTAAGAGGAAAAGATAGCCTAGGTTGTTTGGAAATGGGACAAACCTAGAAAATACTATCCTCAATACAATCTTTCACAATACAATCAGGTATTATCAACTTTATTTGTGAAAGTGGGAGATGAACTAACCTCAAATGCCATAAGCTGACTTTATTAACAGCAGCAACAAACATATTAACAGTAGAAGAAGTAGCAGCTTTAGTGAAGCATCATCAGCAGAGGATGCATTAGCAGCAGGCATAGAAGAGACTTGAGTCTGTGGCTTATCTTCAACACACTATAACCCATTTGTCAAGCTACCAAGAAGAATGGGCTGCTTGTTTTGAGATGGATCCTCAATAAAACACTGAACACTGTCTCTGAGAGAATGAAACTTCACAATCAAGATCCTTGCATAATTGGTTCACAGAAATCAAATTGAATATAAAATCTGGAACATATAAGACTATGTGAAGAGTAATATTGCTGTTTAGAATGACTGTGCCAATATGAGCAACAATGATCTGCTACCATCTGGTATGGTGATATAATTGTGATTTCCAGTTAGAATTTCATATTCAGAAAACCAAGTCAGCTGTGAGCAAATATGGTCAGTGGCTCCACTATCCAAGAGCCATTTATTATTAGAAGCAGACAATAGACATAATGTATCTGCTAACATGGCGTCGGAAGCAGATTCACCTTAGTTGAATTGAGTACCAGAATGATGGATGGTTTGTGAGCATTCCCATTCAGCATACCCATCAACTGATTGTATTGAGCGAGAGTAATATTGTTCTTTGAATAGGAAGAGTCATCAGCACCAGGTTGAGTTAAAATAGTAGAAGCAACTCTCTTGTCCTTAAAGCCTTTAGAACCAGGTGGATACCCATTGAGCTTAAGGCACCTTTCATTACTATGGCCAGGCACTTTACAATGAATGCAGTAATAGTTTGCACCAGGTCTTTTATTTTATTACCAGAGAAGGAACCAGTGTTGCTAGGTGTAAAAGATTTCTGAGAAGATCCTTGATTATACCTCTGAAAGTTACCAAAAGGTTTATATCTATTGTTACGATATCTCTGATTATAAGCAAAGAATGGAAGAGATTCAGTCTGAGTGTGGATGTTGTAGCAATCTCTTTATGCCTTTCTTCTGAGAGAAAAGCCTATTGGCTTGTGTGATCTTAGGTAGAGGTTGTAGCATCAATACAATCAATCATCCATCATTCTGGTACTCTTTCCAAATCTTCTTCTAATTCTTTCCAAATGTCTGACGCATTCACTAAGAACAGAGCAATCTTAGCTATTGTTTTCTTAAGATTGAATATCAACCAAGAACACACTGAATCATTGCATCTCTCCTGACCTTTCAAATTAGATGAAGTAGGATCTGGTTTTGGAATATCACCAGTACCAAAGCCAAGCTCACTTTTAGCAGAAAGAGTGAGAATCATAGCTCTTTTCCAATTGGAAAAACCTTCTACATTGAATGTTACAGATACTAATTTATTACAATTAGCTTCACATGGATGTATGTAGTAGATACTTGTAGGGATTTTGATTTGGAGGCAAAGTTTGAGAATCATATTCAGGCATGATTAAAGAATGAAGATGAAGACTTGAGGTTTAGATTTATGAGTTTTGGATGAAGAGAGAATAATCTTTGATTCACCAGATTACAATCAACAAACACTTAATGTGCAAATTTGAGAGAATGAAAATTATGAATCAATTAACAATATTGATTCAGATAAGACCTCAACAGAATAAAAAAATTCTCAGAAGAATTTCAGACAGAATTTTAAGAAAAATTCAGGACAAGATTAGAAAATTGAAGAGAATTTTAGAAGATTAGAAAATTCAAGAAGAGTTTAGAGAAATTTCAGATGATCAACGAATTCAGAGAGATTTCACAGATTTACAAATTAAGATTCAGCAATTTCAGAGAATATTCAGATAAGAGAATGCAATTGTCAGAGATATTTCAGAGATTACTTGCAAATTTCAGAAGATTTTCGGAGAAATATTACCAGAAATGTTGAAATGATGAACTGCAGAGAAGAAGATACTTGAATTTTGTAGAAAATGATCGAAAACATCTCAGCAAGCTCTAATACCATGAAAGAATTCAAGCTAAATCAGTTTGTTCATCCATGAATTGGGAGAAATTTAGAGAGAATAAGTGTTTGAGAGGAAATGAAATATATTGTCCTTGACTGATTTACAAGGTAAGAGAAGTTTATATACAAGGGAGCTAACTAAATCTAACTAACATGCCAGTGTGGCAACTACATAACAGAAGTAGAAACAAACTTGTATTTGTTACAGCAGCAGTGATAATATTTGCAATGCACCGGATTAGGCCACCTGTCAAGCTCACCTATGCGAGACGCAAGAAAGGGGATGATCACAAGAAGGATTAGAGTTTGTTATTTTCGGTTAGGGGTAATGATTGTAAATAGGTGAATGGAGAGGAAAGTAGTCTGCCAATTCTGTTAGAGAAAAGATGAGGTGTCCTCTGGTTGTTATGGCAGGGGATGGAAATAAAAAGGGAAGTAGAAGAGAGAGAAGACTATCCAGAAAAGTATTGAGTAGTGTATTGGGAGAGTGTGAGCCTCTCGAAAGCTCACTGTTGTTTGTTTTTCCTCATTTTGCTAATTACTCAATCTATCCTCTCTTCTCTCTGTTTGTGTGTTCTTCATCTGTTTATGTTACTAACTGACCGGAGGTAGTGAAATCATTACAAGTGGTATCAGAGCACCGATCATGGCACCGGTAAACGCTTCGCATAGGTTGGATATGGTGGAGGAGAGATTGGCTAACCTTGACCAGTCGATCGCAGCAAAGGTGGATGCCGCGGTGCATAGAGCCATCGCAGCGGCAATCTCGGCTATGCGCGGCACCTTGTCGGAGCAAATTATGGAGGGGCACGCTGAGGTGTCCAAGAAATTGGGGGAAGATATGGAAGCGGTGGTGGTTCGTTTGGAAGAGAGGTTGGGTAGAACCAGAGAGAATCAAGGGTTGGAGGTTAATCAATTGAGGGAAAATCAATTGAAGTTACAAGAGGAGGTGCGTACGGTGGTAACGAACCTCCAAAACCAGATTCAAACAAAGGGTAACTCGAATTTCACTGAGATGGCGGCGATGGGTGGTTTGAACGAAGGAAATGAAGGGTATGGGGCTTTTCAAGCCACGGAATCGGGGTTTGTAGGAAGTCAGGGTGGTGGACCACACCGGGGAAATGATAATTCACAAGGAATAGATTGAACTTAAATGTCATTACCTTCTTTATTCATAATAGCCGAAATATATAAGTACACACAGTCCTATTTCTGATGCAACTAGGAAAGCTTATAAGGATAACAACAAATAACAAATTAACTAACATATACTTGGAAACCAAGCATCCTCCACACGCCTAACTTGAACAAAGCACACGGCTAAGTTAACGTTACTCCTACTCTTATTCTAACTACTAAAACAAGAAATGAAACTTAAAATCTCAAATAGGAAAAACCCCCTTTCAAGTAAAAGGTAAAAACCTATTGACAAAAGATTTCTAAAGCAAGTAAAATACTTAGTTTCCTAACAGAATTAGGAAACTACATAGCTTGTTCTAATAGAACTAGCACTTGTAGTAGAGAAGCTTCCTCGCACACATCAATTTTACTCATGTAAGAGGAAGCTATTTCCTTGCAGTTGATAGCTTTCTTGAAATCTTTCACAGAATCCTTCAAGCGGACTATTTGTGAAACCGGATTAATGCGTATAAAGTGGGAGCTAAGTAAATAAGGGCTCGTTGATGCTTATCACTTAAGCTGGGGAATTGTCATGGTGGTTTCTACTACTTGGTAAAATTCCCAGAGTTTAGTCTAAATGGCTGAAGTTTCCTTGTATTTTCTTGTGAGTTGGATCCTCTTTGTCTTCCCTCACCTTACACAGGTTGTGCATGTTGTTAGCGAGTACATTTTCCTTCAAAAAAAAAAAAAAAAGATTTGGAACAAAGTTGTCATTTTCTGCTCATTCTGTAGACTGAATGTATCTTCTGTGTACTAATTTACGAGTAGCTTCTGTGCTATGTGTTGCTTATATTTAGTTAATTTTTTCATGTTTTGAATTAAACTTGAAGCTGCCTTCTACTCTTTTCAAGTCAGAACAACAAATCCAATATGCAGCTTGCCATTTGTGTGGTCAGAGAGGTCCTCTGATCTGCAGTAAGATGAATAATTAGTGTATTTTTGTTTATGTTTTTTTAATGATAAAGGTAAGCAATATCATTATGCTCAAAATAAAAGCATGTCTATGAGGCCGGAGCCCTAATAAATTCCCTTAGTATCCGTTACAACTTATATTGAACAAGTATTACAAAAGCTATCAAGCTTCAAATCAATCTGCATCATCTACGGTGGTATTTCTAGGCATCAATTCACAGCATGAACATGAGTTTTAGTATGGTCTTGGACGAGTTCAACAGTAGCCTTGATGGAAAGAATCTTCAGATTCCAGTTACCTTCATCTTCGTCGCAAAGTCTCCAAACTTGAAAAACACGTGCATTAGTTGCCCAGATGATTAACACCCTTGCTCAATTTTCCGGACCTGCTTTTAGCTATCCACTTACTTACAAATCTTTTCATACCGCAAATTGGAATTGATGATATTAAGCCAAACCTTGGTGGTAGCACCATTTTTCTGCCAAAATGACACTAAAAAGCAACTCAGACTGAAGATGCACAAATGATACACTTGTCATTGTCACTGACTCCCAGTTACAAGTAACCTGGCTTTTGTATTAGCCTTTCTAAAGCATTAAACTAGTATATAAAAGTGTACCTTGGGACATTTAATCTTGATGTGGAAGCAAGCGGTATTTCTTCCTTTTGCAGACTTCTAGTACTCTTAGGATGTGTTGGAGTAGCCGAATTCTGTTAGGATCATTTTGCTTTATAATTCTAGTAGTATTAGGAGTTTTGCTTACATGTTCTTACTATTCTACATAGAATAGGTTTTTCTTGTTTTAAGCACATTAGGAGTTTTTATTCTAGTATATTTAGATAAATAAAACCGAGTAGGATTAGGATTAGGAAAACCGGTTGATTAAGCTTATCTTTTCACATTGTTCATTAATAAGATACAGAGAGTTTTGCATAAAAATTGACCAAGTCTTTAGGTCGAGCGAGAGCTAACTATTTGGTTTTCAAGTAATAAACCAAAATCAAACAAACGAGATGTGTTTGATCATATTCTTGACCGCGACTCAAGATTAATCTATCCCTTTTATTCGTTTTATTTCGGTTAGTTCCACAAAAACACCCAAAATGCAAGTGAACGCAAGCAGAAACACATCAAATTTGCACCATACCCATCTTTGCCAATTGGACACTTTCCATATCCCCCCTAAGCCAAGTATAAGTTGACCTTGTAACAAAGGTGGGAAACCCAAGAGTTTCTGCGTAACCCAATTAGAATCATGCCCTTAGATGTCGAATACCCACTTCACCCATATACAAGCAGTCTTGTCAGCTACATTTCAGATATATATGGCGATAGAAGCAAAATGCCACACAACAAATGGAAACCAAGCCCCCAGCTTTTTTTTTTTGTTTATAAATCAAATCCTAAGCAACCAATGGAACTCTAGTACTTAGGGGCTAGGGCCTTCCCATCATATGTAAACTGCCTACAAATAGCAGTTGTTTTCTAGGCAGCTTACCAAGTTGTAATGGCTCTAAGGAAATAAGGAATATCACCTTTATCAAATAAGAGCAAATCATCCACAAAACATAAGTTGTTTAGCTTGAAACTACCACGCCTTTGATGAAAATCAAATTTAGGCTTCTGAGCCTCATAATTTAACAATCTTGACAAATATTCAATGTATATCACAAATAGCAAAGGATATGAAGGGTCACCCAAATAGAATCGTTGCAAAATCCCAAGTAGTTTGTGCACAGTAGCAGAAGCTTTAAGTGTGCAGAACTCTTCGAAATCTGACAGAATTTTGATGCAAATGTTTTTGCTTGCTGCGATCTGGTTACTGCATTAATGACCTTAAAAATTTTGAGACAAGATAGATATCCTTGTTAGCTTTCCAATGAACCAAAAAAATCATGAATCTGACTAGTAACGCGCCCACACGAGGTGTTTTACCGGACTAGCTCTGATACCATTGGTTTACAATTGTGTCGAATGTGGCTGGTAATTTCGTCATCTTTGAAGACTTCTGTATTGAAATGAAAGTTGTTCTTGTTCTGCATGAGGTTGTCAGAGGCTTCCAGAGCTGTGTAGATTTCTATGGTATCCATTTTCATATTTAGAAATGAAAGTTATTTTTGGGGCTGAGGTAATGTCCATGTACATTGAATAGTAAAGGATTTGAGAAACTTGGGTCTCATTACTACTTTCTGATATATCTGACCAATTTCTTGCAGGGAACTGGCCTCTCAGTGAAGGAATGTGAGATATGTGACTTCTTTGTGTACATTCCACAATATGGAAGTGGGACTGCCTCTTTAAATGTTACTATAGCAGCTTCTATCGTACTTCATCACTTTGGAGGTAAATGCTTGAGTTTGATCTGAAATCCAAAAATTTCCTAATTAGTTGATTGTATTTACATATATAATCATTGATGTAAGCAGTCGATATCTTAAATCTGTCTTGTTTGTCTGGTTTCGTGTATGTTCGATGGGGAACAGTTTTAGTAATCATACATAGGCACGACAATCTAAACTTCTGTTATATTGAAACTTTTCTGGGGATGCAAATTGTCAAAATAATGAACTTAACATGAAGTATGTATTTTATGCCTATCATGTCTTGTTAGCTCGGTTACATTAGTTTCTATGAACATCATTCTGGTGACTGCAGCATATACCTGACTTAACCTTTTTCAGTCTGGGCTGGATTTACTGAGAGGACTCGTGATGGAAACAAATTTGTTGTGGCTGAGAAGCCTACAAGACAATCAAGGCGTGGTTGTAGTACAGAAACAGATGATGCTATTGTAGAGGAGCGTCGTCTGAAGAGGGAAGATGCTGCTAATAGATTTTTTGATGAACGTGGTGATGGTGATGCATGTACCAACCTTTTGGATACCTTATTTGACAAGTTGGAGGATAACAAAACGGATTTTAGTGTGTCAGGTGAGACGTCCATAAGCAGCGGCTAGCTAGCTTTTTGTAATGTAATTGAGTAGCTGTTTTTGGCTATAACAATGGCTGAGATAATCCATATGTATTTTTGGGCGATGGATTTTTTAGTTCAGGTTATGTTATCAGGTATCTTGAAAATATACGATGTATTCACTGTACCTCGAAGTGGTTCAGATGTTAGCATAGTTAAGTAAATCTTGCAAGTTGAACATCACTTTCGGAGAACTACTGCAAAGTGCCAAAACATATGTTGCATTACCTTCCAATTACAAATGTTTTGCCAGTGCCGTTTAGTAAACATTTACTTTTGCCATATAAAAAAACTAATATGAACCCGGTGCACACTAATTAGTGTGCACCCGATTCATATCACGTGAGTTTATGATAGTGTATATTGATATGATATAGTGTATGTTAAAATGATATAGTGTATGTTAAAATGATATAGTGTACAATAAAATGATATAGTGTATGTTACATTGATATAGTGTATGTCAAAATGATATAGTGTATGTTAGTATGTTACAGTGATAAAGTGATATAGTGTATGTTAAAGTGATATAGTGTATGTTAAAGTGATATAGTGTCTGTTACAATGATATAGTGTATGTTAAAGTGATATAGTGTGTGTTAAAGTGATATAGTGTGTGTTAAAATGATATAGTGTATGTTAAAGTGATATGATGTATGTTAAAAGTGATATAGTGTATGTTAAAGTGATATATGGTGTGTTAAAGTGATATAGTGTATGTTATAATGATATAGTGTATGTTAAAATGATATAGTGTATGTTAAAGTGATATAACAGGTCAGGTGCCTGGACCTGGTCCACACTATTTTTAGTGTGTACCGGGTCCACGCAAGTCGGATTGTTTGCCATTTACTCCCCTAGTCTCAACTTATATTGTTGGAATTTCTTAAAATGTTCTTCTTGTCTCTACTTTTGAAATAATTCTTTATTATAAAATGTTATCATCAAACAAATTTTATGCCTATTTTGACGTCATTTTACATGGAAAGTTGGCATATAGCTCACATTTAATATTTATCCTTACTTTTTGTATGGAAAGTTGTAGCCACATTTAATATTTATACTTTCTAATGCAAATATTTAATTTTTTCAATGCTAAGTACTACAAATAATTTAAGCAAATGATACTTCTCTTAATTCTTGTACAAAATGAGAAACAAGCACCTATAAATTCTGACCGAGGGAGTACTTGTTTTATAGAATGTGTTTCAATTTTTGTATAAATGATAATTTTGTATCTTTTGAATTGCAAAGCTATTTTTAGTTCTTGTTTTTTGGTTGTTAGATTAGTGATAGGTCTTAGCTTGTTGTGGCTTCAACTAATTGTGGTTCCATTGAAAAGATTTGTGATCTTATTCATTTTTAGTGGTGTTTGTCTCCCAAAACCTCCCACCGGCGGGTTTTAAGAAGTTGTCTTCAGTTGGGCCTAGGGAGATGGGGTGTTGTCGTGGCAAAGCATTCTTGAGTTTCTTCGTGCTCCCTTTTCTTCTATTTTATTGTATTCGAGGCTTGTTGTGACCATCATTTGGGATGCTTTAGGTGGTGTCTCTCGTGTAGGCACCTCATAGTTTTCTTCTCTTGATCAACAAAAAAAATTGCAAACCTATTGAGTATTGACTAACTTTATTAACAAAACCATGCTCGTACCAGAAAAAAATGTGAAGACCATTTTGCTTTCCTAAAGATATTTGAATCAATTTTTTTTTCAAAAAATACGAAGTATCGAGTTTTTGGATACTTGTTTATTGTCTTATTTGGTCCTTGACTTGGTTTGAAAAAACCAGGCCGGATATCCAGCCAATAAAAATGGAAAAAAAATAATTTTACTTCCCTGCTTTTAGCTTGCAGGATCGGCGGGTCAACGGGTTAGGTATCGTGTTTTAAACACACCTAGATTTCAAATGTGTGTTTTCAAGGATCAAGAGGTTGTTTGGATGGGAACGAGTCATGTTATTATTACTACTTTGATAATCTAATTTTTCATTATTTTACTTTTATTTGTCTCTTAATTGTTGTGTCCAATAGGGTGGTTAAAAGAGGCATATCTGAGCGAAAAGAGGCTTAGGCGTACTTTTGAAAAGCCATTTCAAAGAAAGAAAGAATTTTGAAAATGGGGTTTCCCCACAACTTGAAGTTGATGCCATGACAAGCAAACAATAGAATTCAGATTTTTGGATCCTTTAATATAAGACGCTTAATATACTTTATGCACCCTCTTACGACCCTAAAGGTTGTGGTGGTGGTTGACGGAAGGTAGGGTTATTATGGAGGAGGGGAGCAAAGAAAAACATGGGGTGGAAGGAGAGAAAATAACAAAGGAAAATAAAGTAAAGAGTATAACAATGATGAAAAGTAGATTTTTTGGTTAAAAAATGGCATTATGGTACTACCACATTTAAAAAATTCGGTCATAAAAAGTGTTTTGATGCCAAAAATTTAAAAGTCTTTTGGTGTCAAGAAATTTAAAAGTGTTTTCGAATAATTTTTTAGTTTAAATAGTGCGCGCCTATGGATAGTTAAGGATATGTACTAAATCATAAGAAGTCAAAATTAAGTAGGTACTTGCTATAAAAAGGTTTCTCGACACTAAAATTTACCTATTGAATTGAGATTACAATTTCCTTTTTCTATCTCCTTCTTTTGTCCTTTGTTCACTCACATCATCATCACCAAAGTCTTTAAGATATATTTCATATGTTTCATAATACTTGCTTCACTTCCTAGAATGAAAATGTCACATTACTTGATACATACCATAAATTGACTTTTTTTTACCTTTAAACTTTCTTAAATACTCTTAAAATGTTGGTACTCTCCCATTTTCTCCGTTAAAATACCCATATTTGTTTCCTTAATAAATGTTTTTCAATACAAAAAGTGATGGTTCCCCATTTTCTTTCTATACTTCGATTCTCTTGAGAAGTCCCCACTTTCTCTATATAACAAGTATTTGGTGGTCTCCACTTTCTTTGTATATACTTCTCTTAAGAAATCTTCACATTCTCTGTGTAACAAGTTATTTGAACCAAAGGAAGTACTCTACAACTCAATTTTTTTTATTACACTCCTTTTTTTTAAAAAAAAACTATCTTGTGATGTTTGCTCTATTGTTGTTGAAATTTTGGATATTCTGTATGAGAATCTCAAAATAAGTGATATATCTATGTTGGAAACATCCAAGGTAACTCGAAGGAAGCTTGCTGCCCATGTGGTGCCTCCCGTGCGAAAGGGCTACACCGTGCATCCTGTGCGATGCCTTTACACATGTTTGTTGATATGCAAACTGCCAGGCCGAGAGAGTAAGTCGCCCGAATAGAGAGTAAGTCGCTCGAGCAACTCTAGCCAAGATAAATATAAGGCACGCCACTTTGAATTAACTAAAGGTCCTAAGGTCACCACTTAACTTGCTAAGTTAAGCTAGCAAAGGTGAATTCAAGTGTTTCCAATGAAACGAAAATGAAGACAAGTTAAAACTCACGTTTTCAGTCATAAAAATCTATGTCCTTCTCATTCATCCCGTGTCCCTTTTATAGTATAAGCTAAGTATTACAACTAATTTTTTTTGATAATTAAAATAAAGAAAAGAAAGCCACGTAATTAGGGTTACTAATCACACTTAAAAACGGCTAGAAACTACTAATTAAGCATGGCTGAAAATAAGTAACTAACACCTAAAAACTAGGCGCCTAACTTCAGCTTTGATGCACGCCAACTTGAAGAGTGGTAGATGCTCCATGTTGCACATCCAAGGCTCCTATATTCAAGGGAGTTGTTGGTGATACTTGGCTGCCACATCACACGTCCCATGCTAGTAGGAACTAGCCCTTCATGCACGTTCTTTTCCTTCGAACAACCAACAAGCATGACTTGAAGATCAATGGAACACCATTACATCCTATGCTAAGGACTTGAAGATCAATGGAACAACCAACAAGCATGACTTGAAGATCATGTTAGGATTGAAGGTGATGATGTAGTAGGTGATGAAAATGACAACGGAGATAATAGTGACAATGAGGATGAAGAGTTTTGTGATCGATTAAGTGAGATGTTGGAAGGGGCTCGTGACCATTTTAATGAGTGGCCATGAGTGTTTGACAGTTTGTCTGAAGCTGCTGGGAAACCCCTTTATCCAAGGTGTACAAAATACACTCAATTGAGTGGGGCTTTAACTCTTTTCAACATAAAAGCGAAACATAATTTAACTGATGTAGGCTTCACAGAACTCTTAGAAGCTTTACAAGATATGTTTCTTGAGGGTAATTTGTTACCAAAATCTACCTACTATGCCAAAAAATTAATGTGTCCTTTGGGTTCGGAATATGAGCGGATCGATGCATGTCCGAATGATTGCATTTTGTATCGAAATGAGTATGCGGACCTTTATGAATGCCCGAGGTATGGTAAGTCCCGCTACAAATTGCCGGATGGGGTTGAGCCCAGACCGGGCAATACTGGTCCTTCTGCAAAAGTGTTGTGGTATCTTCCAGTTGTATGGAAATCAGATTTGTGTTCAATGATATGCAGGCCTGAGGAGGCAAAGAACAATTTGACTTCTTGAGGCATAGTATATGCAACTGAAAACTTCCCATCACAGCAAAGTATGATATCATCAGCAAAAATCATATGAGTGAGTTTGATATGTCTACATCTGCGATGATATGAGAACAAGGGATGATCTTCCAATGTCCTCATTATTCTTGTCAGATAGTCCATACAAATGACAAACAGAAGGAGAGAGATAGGATCCTCCTGTCTCAGCCCTGTCTTGGAACTAAAGTATCCATGTAATGACCCATTTACCATAAGAGTGAACTTAGGTGTACTAACACAAGTCATAACAAGTTTGATAAACTTATTTGGGAACTTTAATGCCATTCGCATGTCTTTAAGAAAATCCCAGTCAAGTGTATCATAGGCTTTCTTCAAATCAAGTTTCATAATACAACTTGGTTTGACATTCTTCCTTCCATAATGTCTAACCAAGTCATGACAAACCATAATATTATGTGCAATAAATCTATCTTTTACAAACGCACCTTGATTCTCAGTAATAATATCTGGGAGAACCTGACTCAGCCTATTGCATAACATTTTTGTAACACATATAAAGTGTATTATAGCAGGCAATGGGCCTAAATTCTGTTACAGACTTTGGACATGAAATCTTTGGGATGAGAGTTAAGATGGTAGAATTCAATTATGCGAGCAGCTTACCAGAATGAAGTATATCTACGACTACCTGAGTAATCTCCTCTCCAATGATATGCCATGCATCCCTGAAGAATTATCCACCAAAGCCATCTAGTCTAGGGCTTTTATTACCTGCAATAGAAAAGAGGGCATGTTTCACCTCCAGAGCAGTATAGGGTCTTTCCAATAACTGAATGTGATCTGTAGTTAAACTAGGGCCCTTTTCAATCACAACCCTTTTAACTCTAATTCTATTTATCGTAGCACATCCCAATAAACTCTCATAATAGTCAAGAAAAGCTTCATTCACATCATGCACATTATCCTTCCAGTTACCATCTTTATCAGCAATGGCATATACTGTGTTTCTGATTCTTCTAGCTTTAATTGATTGATGAAACAAGGATGTATTTTCATCTTCATCCTTGCATCAACTCACCTTCATTTTTCTCTAATTCTGAGTGGCGTTTAGGTGGTAGAGGTTCGAGTAATAGTCGCTTTGGTCCCATCAGCACAAAATACTCATTTGTTTTACCATTGTGAAGGACATGTCTATCACTTTGCCATGGTCTACAAAGCAATAACGAGCAAGCTGTCATAGGTAGTGCATCACACCAACTTTGAAGCTAACCAAAGCTTGTTTTCGCACCCATAATCCTCCATCGTCATTCAACCAGCTAAACTTGTATGCATTAGGATGTTTTCTTTTTGGTAATTGCAAAGCATCAACTATAGTCAAAGAGCAAGCGTTAGTACATGAACCACTATCAATTATAAAAGGGAAAACCTGATTTTTAATCATGCAATTTAAATGAAATAGATTGTTTCTTTGAACATCTCCTTGCTCTTCATAAGGTTTTGCACGCAAAGATCTTCTAAAAACCAGTACTAAACTCGCACTTTTCGGTTTACACTTAGCTTGATTACTCCAAAATTCGGCACTAGACATATCAAATACTTGTGTTTAATTCGCCACCACTTGTTCTTCCTCTTTTATTTTGTTCTCTTCATGCAGCAAAAAATTGCAGTACTCATCTCGTTATCAAGATTCAAGACACAATTTTGACAATTTCAAGTAATGTGTCCTAACCTTTGGCACTCGTAACACACCACCTTCTTAATAGGAGTTTCCTTAGAACCACCAACAAGTAACTTACCTCTCAAAACATCCACAACTTCTTGTGTAGTGGTTTTCGAACACTCACCTTCTTTAGATGCAATAGGATTTTCAGTTTCGGATTTTATGATCTTAAACCCTCCAAAGGACGAACCTATGTGTATTTATCCCAACTTACATGCTAACGAGCATACTTCATCAAAAGTGGTTAAGGGTTGAAGTTCCACAAAATTACGCAAGTTTTTAGTTAAACCAAGCACAAATTTAGCAATCTTTTGTTCTTCTTGGTCCCGACAATCACAAGCAATATAAAGTCGTTGAAATTCTTTAATATACTTCTCAACACTCATAGTTCCTTGAGTAAAGAATTCAGTTTTAAGAACAAGTCTTGTTTAAGTGTTGGCACAAACCGTTTCTTTAACTTAGCTTTTAATTCGATCCACGTTTCAAGTGGTTGTTTAGCTTCAGTTTCACACCTAGATTGAAGTGATTCAAACCAAAAAAAAACATACCTTGTAAGCTTAAGCGTGGCATAGGAAAAACGTGTGTGATCTTCAAGTTGTTTGTGTTCAAACAAAAATTTCATTCTCCTTTACCAATCCAAGTATGTCTCCGCATCTTCATCACCATCATAGAATGGTAGGTCCGAAAGTTTCAATTCTTCTTCTCTCCTTCAATTATTCACACTAGAATTAGAAGTAGTAGGTCGTGCGATTCTTAATTCATGCATGTCACGCTTCAATTCAAGCATGTTTGCATTGGTAACAGTTGGCATCTCCATGAGATCTGTGAGTTATTTTGCTAGGGATTTAATCACATCCATGTCTTTCGGCATGTTTAAGGATGTATAGCCTTCCCTCTGAGTTATATCCCAGCAGCCACACAAATTTGATATGATTTTGGAAGGCTATTCTAGACTCTTGAATGAAAGTTGGATTCTTTTAGTGTTTATGATGGTGTAGTTTGAATATGACTAGTAAAAGTACTCTAAATTGATTAGTAACAATGGATATGGAGTTATTAATTCCTAACAAAGGATTAACAACAACTAGGGTTTGCATTAACTGCTTAGACTTTGGATTCACTCTGAAAATTTTAATTCACAAGGAATAGGTTAAACTCAATCATACTCGGACCTTTACATGGTTAGGTGTCTTTATTTATAGGAGAATAAGCAAGAAAACCTTGCTCCCCAAGTACATCAAACCACACGGCCCTCTAGTAGTAAATAAGGAAAGTATTCTCTCTCAATTCTAGCCTAGAATCTAGCTAGAACTTGGGAAAAAAAATCTTAAGGAAATATGGCAAATCTTTCCTTAAATAAAACTAATCCACACGGCTACAAGGGATCCCTTCTACGTCACTTCACACTTTTAATTTTAAGGAAACTTTTCTAATTTACAACTTATGATAACTAGGACTTTAATGAACCGAAACAATCTAACATTTTTGGACCTTATTACAACTGAACTGCAAATTAAAAAACATATTTTTAGTTACATGTAAGACCTCTACTTTAGGAGTAAAGTAAAACCATGTAACGACCTAAGAAAGCATTTAAAGATATCTTGGTGGAGTCATCCATTCACGCATCATACTCCCCTTCTTCAAAAGAACTTGGCCTCAAGTTTGATCAGCAAAGCAAGGTAATAAGTCATATGAAGGAAATGTAGCACACACTCCATGATGCAGGAGCATCTACTATGAACTAAGGTCTTCTCATTCAACATGACAATCAAGAGCAAATGGTGAAAGAAGTTCAGTTCATAAGCTTAACAAGCACAATTTTTCCTAAAACACTTTTAACCACCTTGATTAGGCTAATCTTTTGTTAATCTCCCTTTAAGCAAGGCTAATTAATGCTAATGATACTCTAATCATTAGTATGTATTGTTAATCTAGTTTAGTTAGTGATTAATTAACTTAATTAGGGTAATTAGTTAAGCCATTTATTGATTAAGGTAAAGCTGTTTTTGTTCATTAATCATCCGATTTTTGTAAGGCCTTAAAGGAAGCTTAATCCTGAAAATTCAAGGCCACCTCATGCCTAAATGTGACCTCGTGGATGACTAGCAAGGCCATATGAAGTTCACATGGGCATGGAAGCTGCAAGAAATGAGAAAGGAGAGCTTCATGGTGAAAGATGCCAAGCTGCAGCAACCCCACGTCCCAGCAGCCGTCTTTTCTTCTGCTTTGGGCAATGCTTTTCCCTTCTGCAAATGCCTTGAAATTGTGAATATATTTTGTTTAAGATGTGTACTTTTATTACCTATAGGCTAATTTTCTGTTTTGCAACGTCCTATAGGGTTGCTTAGCTAATCATTAGAAGGTGTGCTGAAATAGTTTTCTTTTCTGTTTCTCTTACAAATAACGTCATTTTGGGCTGAGTTTTTAACATGTTGTATCCTTATATGTCTAGTTTGTAATTTTTTTTGAAGCAAATCATTCCAGTGAATATTGAAACTTTTTTGCTAAGTTTACTAAGTTGTATGCCTAGTGTACTTTTTGGTCAGTTTCGACCAACTCTTAAATCTCTGTAATTTTGATCATCTAAACGTTGAATTAGTGATTGAAACTAAAAGTCGACTTAAACTAGAAGCTTATTGTTATAGTTTTAGTGTTGATTGGTGGTACATTGGATTGTGGAAGTGGTGGTTGCTCGTTTATTCGAACCGGTTTGATGGAATTGTTCTATCCTTTGTTCCTTTTAATTTCGAATGCTCTTGTTGTCTACGTCTTTATGTATCATTTTTGTATCAGAGCTTAAGGTTATTTAAGAGCATTCAAATCATACTATAAACATCCTAAATACATTCCTTAAACCCAAACACAACCCCCCCCCCCCCAAAACAGAACCTATTCTAAGCCCAAACACCTTCTTTTCTTTCTTTCTAGCCATAATTCATTGTGGTTGTATTAACCATGAGTGAAGGTGAAGAAAATCAGTTTAGGAGAGGCATGAATATGAATGAAGCAAGGTTGGTTGGAGTAAAGAATCAAATGGCCACCTTGTCTGAGCAAATGGCTAATATGATGGTTGTTCTGAGAGATGTGGGGTTAAAAGGGCAAGTGAGAAGAGGAAATGAGGATGATGAAGATGTGGCTTATGATACTAGTGAGGAAGTTGTCTCTGAAGCTTACAAGACAAGGAGAAAGCACAAACCAAAGATCAAGAGTTAGATAAAACTCAAGAAGAAGGTGAATGAGAAGTTTTACCTTCCACTTATATTTTTGATTTATATAACCAACTATCTGATTTATCTCAGGATCATAAAGGTGTCAAAAATTACATTCATCAATTTGAGAAATCGATGATGAAATTAGATGTTTGAGAAAGAGAGGAGCAAACTATGGCACGTTTCTTAGGTGGTTTGGAGAAGGACATTCAAAGGAAGTTGGAACTACAACCTTATTCTACCTTGGATGAACTTTTAAAGCTAGCTTTGAAGGTGGAAAAACATCAAAAGGAGAAGAAGAAGGTGTTTGTTAAGGGAACTTCTTACACCAAGGGAAGTTCGAATGTGAAGCCATCTTATGCATCTCCTTACACTCCAAAAGGGGATACTTCGAAGGCCATTGATAAAGTGATATGATTACTAAACCAAGAAGCCTAATAATCAAGTATGAATATGAATCTCGAAGCAAGAACTTCAAGAAAGAACTTCGAATAACAAGCATAAAAGTCGAACAAGGGATATGACTCTAATCAAGATCACTCCTGAAACTTGAATAAAGACTCTAAACACTCTTAAAAACACTCCTGAATTTAAGATGTTTAACACTAAGAATTCAACACTCCTGTAGAATTATTAATGGTTTCAATAATTGTTAAGCTATCAAGCAAACAATCAAGAAGATGTATAAAACACAAAATTAAACTATATTATTATTGAATAATTCGGCCCCTATATATAGGGTACAACCTATACTAATCCAACTAGAACTAGATAAAAGATCTATGCTAATCTAACTAGGAAAACATAAACTTATCCTATTCTAACTAGTACTAATCACACGCCTAAAGATAACATGTACAAGTCACATGTTTATCTTGTAAAACATAAATCTATCTATAACATAGCAATCCTAACAGAACTAGGATTCTATGTAGCAAACAAGAAGTAATCATGACGGAATTAGGATTCCTCTTTGTTCTATCCCACGCCTCCTTCCATGTCCCATGTCACCACACAAGCCAATACTTGGTTCTTATTCTTAATTTCGAACCCTAAAGTGTCCATGATCAAGTCAATAGGCTCATGGCTAACAAGTGCCTTTGCATCCATATCATTCCCCCCCTCCACAAAAGAATTTGCCCTCAAATTCTCATCATCATAGTAAGGAGATAGATCACCCACATTGAAAGTAGCACTCACATTCCCAAACTCATCTGGCAAGTCTATCTTGTAAGCACTATCTCCAATGACTCCAATTACCTCAAATGGACCATCAACTCGAGGCATGAGCTTATTGTTCCTCTTGCTAGGGAATCTTTCCTTCCTCAAATGTATCTATATTTTTGCGTTGAAAATTTAGAGTCATTATTATCTATATGGGGTTACATGTAAAATTTACATAGATCATAAAAGTCTTAAGTATATTTTCACCCAGAAAGATATAAACATGAGACAACGAAGGTGGTTAGAATTTATAAAGGATTATGAGCTGGATATTCAATATTACTCTAGAGAGGCTCTTAGTCGGAATAATTACATCAAGCTTAACTGACTCACCACTTAGCTTGTTACCTAAAGAGAACTTCATAAGTTAAAAATTAAGTTGATTGTAGGTGATCTGGAAGGATATTTAACAGACCTAGAGATTAAACCAACCATGAGTGAAGAAAATAAGGAGGTTTAGAAAACATAACCACAATTAGAGAAGATTCGTGAAAGAGTGTTGATTGGAAAAGAACTGGTTTTGTGAAACAAGAAGATGGGTCAGTTTGTTTTCAAGGACGATTTTGTGTAGTGAACCAGTTAGATTTCAAAAGAAGAATCATGAATGAAGCACATAATACCCTTTACTCTGTACATCCAGCCATCTAAGTGGAAATAAGATGTATAAATATCTTGGTGGTATGTTTCTTGGAGTAACATGAAACATGAAATACAGAATTCATTGCCAAATGTCTGACTTGCTAACAAGTTAAAATAGAATATCAATCCTTTGGACCCACTTAGAAATGGGAGTCGATAGCGTTGGATTTTGTTATGGCGGTACCAATAACACCTCAAGGGATGAATTCTATATGGTAATAGTGGATAACTGTAATCCCCTATAATTTTATGAATTTTATACTTCCTGCGTTTTTTACATGTTATACTTTTCAAATCATGGACACCTAGATAATTTTTGGAGAGGAGCTAGAGAGATATAGACAAAGAAAACAAAAGGGTTCCATGTGAACATATGATAGGAGAGAGATAGAGAGAAGTTACTACCCAAAATAAAAGTGTAACATCTAATTTGAAACTTCCTAATATATATATATATATATATGTATATATATATATATATATATATATATATATATGTATATATATATATATATATATATATAATATATATATGTATATTATATAATATATATATATGTATATTATATATATATGTATATATATATATATACAGAATATATATATATATATATGT
>NC_079204.1:35372323-35396280 GCF_026745355.1 Beta vulgaris subsp. vulgaris
ACTTTTAAGCTTGTGAAAGTGGCCTCTCGTTTTGCCTACACAAGGTACGTACATACCTATGTACTGTTGGATTAGTATCATGTCCTAAGGATGAGATTTATGTAGTATCATGTATAGGGAACTATTTTTAGTTCATAGTTGATTTATATTCAATTGGATTTACATGTTTTGTGCCGTTGTGTGAAACTTGTTGATTGTGATAATGATATTATGTTTGTATGAATATTGATGCATGCAGACAGCATATAGAATTCGGGAACTTTATTTTATTAATTCACGTGAGGGATTACTATTTATGTTGGTATTTGATCATGAAAGATAAAAATGGAAGTTTATGATTATTTGATGATTATATTATTTGTCCTACTTATGAGTCATAACACGTGAATAAATTATTAATCATGTAAAGTGAAATGTGGATAGCAGTAGCTTTAGACTTGTGCACTTCTGAAGTGTTGGACAAGTATGAGTTGGAGTACATGGTGGTAACCCATGGCTTGTCTTGGAACCGAATTGATCAATGCGACCTATATTTATTTTAGAGGTTCCTCGATATCGTAGGTCAGGGGAGTACGGAGTCACGTCCGTACTTCGTCTTCTAGATTGAAGACTAGTTTTGGTTTTGACAACTCGTTCCATTGACTATTCCATCTAAATTAAATTAACTTATTAGTTGTGGAGTTTAGTTGAATAAATATAGTCTGCGATGTTATTATATTATTATTCATCCCTGCTTAATGTTTACTAGTATCATGTTAGGTTTTATACTTATTATCTATGTAGTACTCAACTTTGCTGATTACGTGATTTATGTGTATGTGTTGATCATGGCTATGTCCTATTGATCCTGTGATAACCCAATTGGTGAGCAGTCTCTTAGGATCAATAGAGCATCGTCGATTACAGGTTTGATGATGATGCATCATGGGTTCGGGAATCTGGAGAGCTAGTGTTGACTTTTATTATTTTATAGTTGACTTTAAAATTTTAAAATTTTATAGTTGACTTTGACTTTTGATTTTATGTTGGTTTGACTTTTGGTTGACTAAGTTTTATTTTCAAAGTTTAATATCTATTATTTTCGCTGCAAAATTTTGAATAAGTCGATATGTTATCACACGGGCAATAATACTTTGATAATTCTCTAAGTTTTATATTGAAAAACTATTTTGGAAGATAAAGAATTGTCAAGGTGTTACAATAGCCTCACAATAAGTGCTCATTTATATCAATTCATAATACTTGGGATCTTGAGCGATTAGCAAGAAAGTATGCTGAAGAGATTATTAGACTACATGGAGTACCTAATTTTATTGTGTATGTCGAGATTTCCAGTATATGTCTAAATTTTAGCAAAAGTTACAGAAAGTATTTGGTACATAGTTGAACGTTAGCACAACCTTTCACCTGGCAGCATATGGCCAAACCAAGGGAACTAAGAGAATTCTAGAAGACTTATTACGAGCTTGTGTTTTACAGTTCAAATGTTAATGGGAAAACATTTACAATTAATAGAATTCTCCTATTACAATAGTTACCATGCTAGTATTAATATGGCACCTCATGAAGCTCTATACGGACGAAAATGTAGAACCCTTTTATATTGGAGTGACATAGATGAATCGAAGATAGTTGGACCTGAAATGATACAAGAAACATCTAACATGGTCCGAATCATTCAAAAATAAAATGAGAGCTGCACAAAGTCGTCAGAAACGTTACGTTGACCTTAGAAGAAGGCATGTAGAATTTTTCGTCGGCGAGTCAGTATTTTTGATGGTTTCCCCCAACAGAGGAGTAATGAGGTTTGGCAAAGCAAGAAAACTCCGTCCTAGGTACATTAGGCCATTTGAGATTATCGAGAAAACATGAAATGTTGCGTATTGATTAGCACGCCCTAGTGAATTTTCTCGGATTCATGATGTGTTCCACATTTCACTTTTATGTCGATATATACCAGACTCGTCCCATGTCATTAATTATATCCTTTGTTCGAGTTGGAGAAGAATTGACTTATAAAGAGCAACCTGTTTAAATTCTAAATCATAAAGACAAGGTACTTTGCAACAAAGTGATTCCGTTAGTAAAAGTGTTCCGGACTAATCACGTCAAAATAGAAGCTACATAGGAAGTCGAGCAGGATATACGAGACAAGTACCCACACCTATATATTTTAAGGTAACTTTAGTTTGGAGGATGAAACTTCTTTTAAGGAGGTGATAATGTAACAACGAAGATAAAATATATTTACTGGTGAATATATTATTGGCGTATTGAAGGTTAAAGTATGATTTTAAGATAAATTAATCCCTAGTACCTTATATACATTATTTTGTCACTTATACGATTATTTTAGGTAAAGTTATGTATTTTCTTGGCTTTTTGTATATGGTCGGGGTAAATAATATGTGCATACATATAACATTTATATTATAGCATAATAATTTATAAGATAATTTAAGGGTCAAAGATTAATAAAATTATCAATCACTAGGTTATAAGCTATAAATAAATCTAGTAGTATTTTTAGTAAGTAATGCATAAACCTATAATGCTCCTAACTTATAGACGATTAAGCTAATGACCAACGTAATTTACTTTTTGAAATCTTCACTAAAGATTTTACCTAAGATCATAAAATCGCTTCATGTTTAGTGTTATTTTATTAGGAACACTACAATAGGGGGGGTGAATTGTAGGTGTAGAAATAAACGTAACTTTTTGCGGAAATTAAAACTTAAACGAATAAACAAGCTAGAGGAACACAAGGGATTTTTACGAGGAAAAACTTCTTGGGCCCAACAAGAAGAAACAACCTCGACCACTAGGGATTTTAAACTCAACTCTTTCACTAATTAGGCCAAACAACTTTGTTACAACCTAATTCTAACTCGAGCCACACCTTGAGTTCCTAAACTCAAGTTCCTGAGCCACTGTTCCCTTAACAGCAGTTCCTCTCAACTTCACTCGAAGTTTTCTCACATACAAGCTTCACTCAAAGCCTCTCTCTTACAGAACTTCACTCAAAGTTCCCTTACCCCAAAAACCAAAATACAATTGATCGAAATAAGCTTAGTGGAATTAGAGTAAGAAAGCAAAGAACAAATGGCTATTATGAGAGAATGAAGGCACTGACACTTAATTAGTTAAACTCACTTAATTACTTAGTCAGACACATTTGGAACTTATTAGACTTCAATATTTATAGGTGAAATCATGAAGAACGTGGGATTAAAACTGATTACATGTTAAGTCCATTAACCCATGATGTTCCTTCCCCTAAGGAACACGTTTCTCATCATGTCCCATGATCCCATGATCTATTGAACGTGGATATATTTAGCCATTACTCCTAAAGAATAGGAGTTCCTTGAGTTTATCCGAAAATCAGTTTTAAATAAAATCATTTTATATTTAAAACTGAATTTTTAATCTTTAAGAAAATAATTCTTTTAAACAAATCTTTAAAAACCGGATATTATTTTCTTATTTTTCCGAAAAAAAATCTTTTCCTTAAACAGATTTTCTTTTAAAACTGATTTTATATTAGATAAAACTAATTTCCTATAATTTAGGCATGACTTACTCAATTCATATTTAACCGTTATACTTTGCACGCCTAAGTCTAGTTCCTTTTATAACAAGTTCCTTTAACAATTCGTTTAGTGCCACTTAGTTTGTTCCTTACAAAGGAACAAACTCTCATTCTCAAATAACTGCCACTGTTCCTTACCATTCTTACTTTGTTCCTTTACATTGGAACTAGAAAATAAAACGCCTAGCTTCTTATTCTTCTTGATCCAATGCTTGCTCCAGTATCAACTTAGAAACTTCTTTACTTAGCCTTTGAAATCCTCTCTTGACTTCTTCCTTGACTTCGTATTCTCCCAGTTCCTTTCATTGATACCTTAAACATCATACACTTAAATAACTCATTAGTTCACTACTTAGTTTTGCATCTTTGTTTCTTTGTCATCATCAAAACTAGGGTTCAACAATTTCCCCCTTTTTGATGATGACAACAAAGGTAAAAACTAAGGAAATAATAAATAATATAAGTGAATGAAATGATAAAATAATTAAAGAAGAAAATGAAAAATAAAACACAATTAAGTAAGTAAGTTACTAATGTTTGAATTTTGATTTTTCATTTACCTTAACCTATTTTTGATTTTTCATTTACCTTATCCTAATTTTTTTTTTAATTTTTAACTTTTCTTTATGTACAGTTTGTTCCTTAAATCCTTTCCCCCTTTGTCATCCTCAAAAAGAATAGACTCTGCATGATTAATGCATTGGTTTAACACCTTAAGACCAATATAGCAAGCACCATTTGTTAAGTTAGAAATCAAAGAGTAAACTTGCTCAAACATCAATCACATAATACTAGCCATTCCAAGGAAGAAATTATGCAAACATTTAAACACAGACATAATAGCAAAAGTCATTGATATATATAGCACTTGTTCCATAACAAAACAAAGAAAGAAAAGAAAAAGGATAAACAAAAGTGTGTTCCTTGAAAGGAAACAGGAACAACAACAAAAAAAAAACTAAGAAAGGGAAGGGGAATGGTGTTCCTCTACAACCTCTTCTTCAACCACTTCATTACCTCCCCATGATTGTGTCCAACTTGTTCCTTCAACTCCTCCAAAGCTAGGGCCATAAGTCCATCTTCTTTTGTTGCGCAACACGTATCACTCGAATCTTCATAAGACTCACATTATGTAGTTTTAGCATCCAAAGTCCAATGAAGATGATTATAAAATTTTATCATAGTTGAGCAGGAAGACAACATCATTAACCCAGTACAGTCATCCGGAGATTCCTGTTCCTTACCCTTGGAACTAGGCAGAGGATGTTTGTGAAGGAACTGGAGGAGGTTGAGTGGAAGGCTCATCTGTTCCGGAATGGAAACAGAAGGGAAGGGTGTAAATGGGAGGAAGAAATGGTGGTGTTGGTGGAAGAGTTGTGGAGGTGGAAGCAAAAGGTTTGGTCCTTTTATTTCATCCTTCAATCTGCTCAAAATGGAAGGAACAGAGAAGGATGAGGGAGAAATGGAGGTCATTTTGTGAAAGGAACAGAGAGTTTGGGAGATGGTGGAGTGGTTCCTTGAGAGTGGAGGGTTCCTGTTCCTCACATCCGAAAGGACTAAAGGGAGTCCTTGGAAGGAACAGAAACAGAGAGCAATTTTCAACGATGCTCTTCCTCACTCTCTGAGGAACGAGGTTTAGGCTTGTGGCAATGTGTTTGCGCCTCTTGGTTTCGGTTCCTCCGGTTAGGAACAGGTTCCCAAAGATAACATCATTATCTTTTCTAATGTCAACTTAGGCATTTTCTTTTCTTGAGGAACTGGAGCATTCTCCTTGAATGAGACACTCTTCTTGGACAGAAAGACCAAGTCCATTTAAGAGTCTTCTCATTCAAGATGTTCCCTTGTTTGACTCCTATGTAGGCCAACCAGTAGTCTTACTTCAAAGTGATGAAGTAGAGAAGTTATCAAGCACCTACCAATAACACAATTATTTTCAATACAGTGGGTAAGATGTTGAATGAAGAGGAAGGGAAGTTGATTTGAATGTGGTGGTCCAACAAAACATATAACACATATCAAGAGACCCACTTCATTCCTCTTTTCAGTTCGAGGAATGAGTGCTCTCCATACCAAGTTAATAGACTTTGTGAAGGGAGAGAGTAGGTTATGGTTTAGTTTGTTTGGCCAGCAGTTCCTCCAAAATATTCTAAAATTTTGTCTTGAGGAAAATTCGGAAAAGAGAACAGTTCCTTTCCGTTTAAAGTACAAATCAGTTCCTTTGCAAGGAACTTCCCAAACTTTGCCCAATGTGGCTTGATTAAACTTAATTTTCTTTCCTCTAACCTCAGTTGTGCAAGCCATTAGTTTAGAAAATTTGCACAAAATTCATCCATAGCTAAAGGAACAAGGCATTTTTAAAGGCGAATTCAAACAAGAATTCCATGCCTTGTTCCTTTAGAATGGAGTTAATTCATGAAATTCTACTTTATTGCCCATTCTAAATCACACAAAAACCCAACATACCTAGATTCACTTCGTTCGACCCGTTTCTTGGAAGATGAAGAAACAGTTCCTTTGGAAGGAACAGGCGTACTTCTTCTTCCCCCTGAGTTGTTCCGGGGTTTCTTCTTCATCATCTTCCCCAATTAATTTCTTCTACGCATGCTCCTTCTGGAGATTCTAATTGTTGTTCTTATGGGGTTTCTTGAATTTGGTCGTTTCAAGGGTTTTGGTAGGAGAAGAGAATTTTCCATTTTTGAAGTGTTGGTAGTTTTTGATGTTGGAAAAGGAGAGTTTCTTGAAGTTTTTGCCATGATTTGAGAAGAGTTTGAGGTTTTTATGGAGTTAAGAGGTGTGAAGTTTCGGCTATGGTGAAGATGAAAGGTTGAGGAACACGGTTTCTATAATGATGAATTAAGAGGAGTTTTGCATGTAATAGTTTTGACACGCGGGAAAAAATAAAGCAAATAAAAATAAAAAAGAAAAAGAAAACGAAAGATGATAATAAGAATCAAGATTTAATTAAATCTGATTCCTTTTATTTTGGGATTTTCGGATTTTTCGGATTTTTTGATTTTAATTTTTAAAGAAAATAAATGCTAAGGAACTTGTGCTATAGGAACAACTAATGCTACATATCAATGTCCTTCATATCATGCATGTTTCTTAACCTTAGGAACAGTAAGGGGAGTATTATGTGACATTTGTGAGTTGTTTAATTTCTTTGAATTCATGTTTATGTTTTGCAACATTCCAATTTGCAATGGTCTTAGGCAATTAAACACAATTATTTTTAGCACACAAAGTCACTCAAATTGATTCAAACATGGGGGAATGACATAGGAACAATCACTTAATTTTTATTAACCCTAACTCAAGCCTTAATTTTTCATATCTATCTCTTTGCAAAGGCTTAGTTAGATATCAGCAATCTGATTCTCAGTTTGACAAAACTCAAGTTTAATCAAACCTTTTTCAACATTTTCTCTTAAAAAGTGATGTCTGATATGTATATGCTTTACTCTAGAATGATGCACTGGATCTTTAGAATACTATAGCACTTGATTTCACAATAAATAGGAACACATTCAAAGTTTATTCCATAGTCACTAAGTTGTTGTTTTATCCAAAGCATTTGAGAGCAACATGCAGCAGCGCTACATATTCTGCTTCAGCAGTGGATAAAGCAACTGTGTTTTGTTTCTTGGTACTCCAAGAAACTAAATATGACAAGGAATTGTGCCATACCTGAGGTGCTTTTCCTATTTACAAGATCTCCAGCATAATCTGCATCTGCATATCCTTTTAGTTCGAATGTATCACTTCTTGGATAGTAGAGTCCAAGATCATCTGTTCCTTTAAGATATCTAAGAATTCTCTTCACAGCATGAGGTGAGACTCCTTTGGATTTGCTTGAAATCTAGCACACAAACCAACACTGAAAGCTATGTCTGGACGACTAGCAGTTAGATACAAAAGTGAACCAATCATTCCTCTATATTTTGTTTGATCAACACTTGTTCCTATGGAGTCTTCATCTAATCTAGTTGAAGTTCCCATAGGAGTGTGATTTATCTTTGAATTTTCGAGGCCATATTTCTTTAATAGTTCCTTTATGTATTTTTGTTGGTGAACAATTATTCCCTTTTTAGTTTGTTTGATTTGTAGTCCAAGAAAGAAATTTAACTCACCCATCATACTCATTTCAAATTCATTCTCATGAGACTTGAGAATTCTTTGCACAATGTTTCATTAGTAGCTCCGAATATGATGTCATCAACATATATTTGAACAAGCAAAAATTCAGTTCCTTTAGATTTTAGGAACAAGGTTTTATCAACCTTTCCTCTTTTAAAATTGTTTTCTAAAAGGAACTTTGATAATCTCTCATACCATGATCTAGGTGCTTGTTTTAACCCATAAAGAGCTTTATCAAGCTTGTAGACATGATTTGGGAGATTATTATTTTCAAAGCCAGGGGGTTGTTCAACATATACATCTTCGTTTAGATAGCCATTTAAAAATGCACACTTAACATCCATTTGATATAGTTTAAATCCCATGTAAGCAGCAAATGCAATTAAAATTCTAATGGCTTCTAATCTAGCTACAGGAGCAAAGGTTTCTTCATAATCTATTCCTTCTTGTTGATTATAACCTTTTACTACAAGTCTAGCTTTGTTTCTTACAATGGTTCCATATTCATCTAGTTTGTTTCTAAACACCCATTTTAAGCCAATTACTTTTTGTTGTTTAGATGAGGGAACTAGATGCCATACCTTGTTTCTTTCAAACTCATTTAATTCAGCTTGCATTGCAGTAATCCAATCAGAGTCAGTTAAGGCTTCTTCATGATTTCTTGGTTCCATCATTGATAGGAACGCATGAAATGCACAAAAGTTCCTTAACTGAGATCTAGTTTGCGTACCTTTGGATATGTCGCTGATTATGAGTTCCAGTGGATGTGACTTTTGTTGTCTCCAAGGTTTTGGTTGAAACTCTCTTATAGGAACATGTTGTTCCTCATGAGTTCCTTGAGTAGATGAGGAACTCTGATCAGTTGTTCCTCTGTTAGCCTCGGTGGACTCAGTTCCTTCATTTTGAGGAACAGGAACATCTTCTCCTCCTTGAGGAACAGGAACATCATTGATGTATTATTTTCAAATTCCTCGTTCCTTTCCTCTTTCACTTCTTCTTCTTCTTGTGAATCTGCTTCCTTTACTTGGTTGTAACCCATCTCATAGTCATCAACCTGTATGCTTGGATTATTTGTCAGATTCATCAAAGATTACATGAATGCTTTCTTCAACACACATAGTTCTCTTGTTATATACTCTATAAGCTTTACTATGTGAGAGTATCCTAAAAATATTGCTTCATCACTCCTTGCATCAAATTTTCCAAGATTATCTTTTCCATTATTATGCACATAACATTTGCACCAAATGTTCTAAAATAGTGATATTTGGTTTCTTTCCAAATAAAGTTCATAAGGAGTCTTATTAATAATAGGTCTCATCATGGCACGATTAATTATGTGACAAGCAGTATTAACAGCTTCTGCCCAAAAGTTCCATGGAAGCTCACTGGCAATTAACATGGTTCTAGACATTTCCTCCAAAGTTCTATTTTTCCTCTCTACAACACCATTTTGTTGAGGTGTTCTAGGAGCAGAAAAATTATGATCTAGGCCATTATCTCTGCTTAAGTCATCAAATTTATAATTCTCGAATTCTTTACCATGATCTGATCTAATGTGCATTATTTTATGACCACTCAAGTTTTGAACTCTTTTAGCAAAGACAATGAATTCATCATAAGTTTCATCTTTACTAGTGAGAAAAATAACCCAAGTATACCTAGAGTAGTCATCTACAATAACAAGTACATACCTCTTTCCACTTCTGCTTTGTATTCTCATGGGTCCACATAAGTCCATATGAATTAATTCTAATGGTTTAGTGGTACTTACAATCGTTTTAGATTTGAAAGAGGATCTTACTTGCTTACCTCGTGCACATGCATCACAAACTTGATCAATATGAAATTTTATGGATGGTAATCCTAAAACAAGATCTTTTGATCTAAGTTTCGCAAGTAATGAAAAGCTAGCATGTCCTAGACGCTTGTGCCAAAGAAGTGAATCATCTTCAATAACACTAAGACAAGTTAAATTGATTTGAAGAACAAGGTCAAGATCCACAATGTATGTGTTCCCTTTCCTTGTTCCTTCCAAGATAACCTTCTTAGTTTTAATGTTGATGATCAAGCATTTTTCTTTATCAAACTTTACAGTATTTCCCTTGTCACAGAATTGAGAAATACTTAATAAGTTATGTTTTAGACCTTCAACTAAAAATACATTTTCAATGGAGTGTAGTGGTGACTTACCAACCTTACCCAGGGCATATGTTACCTTTCTTATTGTCACCAAATGTTACACTTCCACCCACTACAAAAAAAATTGGATATAGAGGCACATCATCTGGCTGAGTTGCCTCTGAAACCCCCTTTTAGCATCACATAACCATAGTTGCCTCTAAATTATATGGTTTTTAGTGTCAAATATATTCTGGTGCCTCTAAAGATACATTTCAGCATCACATGTATGTTGGTTGTCTCTAAAACCATGTTTTTAGCATCACATGAATATTAGTTGTCTCTAAATCCATATTTTTAGCATCACATAAATTTAGTTGTTTCTAAAGCCATTTTTTTTAGCATCAAACGTAGTTAGTTGCATCTAAAGCCATGTATTTAGAGTCACATGAATTTAGTTGTCTCTAAAGCCATTTGTTTTAGCATTAATTGTATTTAGTTGTCTCTAAAACCATGTATTTAGCGTCACATGAATTTAGTTGTCTCTAAAGCCATTTTTTTAGCATCGAGTGTAGTTAGTTGTCTCTAAAGCCATGTATTTAGCATCCCATGAATTTAGTTGTCTCCATAACCCTTAATTTTAGCATCAATTGTAGTTAGTTGTTTCTAAAGCCATGTATTTAGTGTCACATGAATTTAGTTGTCTCTATAGCCATTTTTTTCGGCATCACATAAATTATTGTTGTATCAAAAGATATTTTTTAGTGCCACTTGAATTGTGGTTGGAGCGGAACTAACATTTTGAAGCTGACTGATTTTATATTTCTAAGATTATTGCGAAAAGAGAAATAAAAAAAAGGAGAAAGAAGTCATGGAAAGTCGAATATTTAAACTTTTACAATCCAATGAATATATTAGAACCTCTAACGCTTAACTTACTAAAACTTTTAGAATCCAATGAATATATTAGAACCTCTAACTCTAATAAACTATATTAAGTGATCCTCAAATATTTTAAACAACTAGATATGTTATTAAAATTCTACAGAAAATTCGGCAGAGTTTCCTTTGTAATACGGACCGCCTAAAACTTAATTTAGGACTCGCGTCCGATTCATAATCCTGTATCCTCAAAATCCAGCAACCCAAACAAGTTTAAACTTTAATTTACAAACTCAACAACATGAGAACAACAGAAGCATAACAGCAGCACAACAACAGAAGAATAACAGCAGCAGCAGATCAACAACATCAGAACAGAAGCATAACAGCAGAACTTGAACTTGAACCATTGTTATTGGAAAAAAACCAGTATATGAACCACTAACAAAACCATACTCCTTAGAACACAAACCCATAATAACCACTAACAAAACCATAATCCTTAGAACACAATAACCATTATTATTGGAAAAAAACCAGTATATGAACTTGAACATAGAATATATAAAAACCAGTATATTAACTTCAACTTGAACAGCAGCAGATCAACATAAGCTGAAACAGAAGCAGAACAACAGCATAGCAGCTGCAGCAGAACAGCAGCAGAACAACAACAGCAGACCAGCAGCAGAACAACAACAGCAGACCAGCAGCAGCAGAACAACAGCAGCATAGCAGCAGCAGAACAACAGCAGCATAGCAGCATAGCAGCAGCGAACAACAGCAGCATAGCAGCAGAACAACAACGCAGCAGAATAACCATTATTATAGAGTCACCAATGATTTTTAAAAAAAAAGAAAAGATAAGGAGAAACCTGGGTCACCTTAATACTGATATCTAACAAATATCTTTAATCTTCAACATCATTTGTTTTTTCTCAGACTTTTGAATTAGCTCTTCCTCATCCTCTTCATCGGTCCACTGTCATAAGTATTAATACAGAAGTTAATATTTGTAATTGTTAATAATGCACATGTGTTAATCTGTTTTGCATTAAATTGAAGGTATAATCTATGACATACCGCATCCATATTGAGATCGGACATGTTGTATCCAGCCAAATTCATGAAGGCTTCTAGGGCGCGTTCCATAAGTCTAGATTTCTTTTCGAGGCCTCTCACTGTATTACTTAGAGCTTCGTTCTTCTCCTTAACCTCGTTTGCTTCCTTCTTTGCCTCACTAGCTTCATTTTTGGATGCTTCAGCCTCTTTGCGAAACTTTTCTCCTTCACTAAATGACCCAAATAATGATGTCACTGAGGGACTTATCCCTTTTTGTCGATCACGTGCACTTGGCTTGCGTTTTGGCTTAATTGTTGCATAGATTTCTTCATCAGTCATTTTTGTTTCAAATGTTTCGTTGCTCAACTAGCTGCTTAATTTCATTCTGCAGTAACGGGAGAAGATCTTGTCAAGTAGGAATATACTTTCAAATACAACCAAAAAAAATCCAGTTTGAATATTCGTTACCATGGTGTCCTGTGCCGATTGAGTTACAGGTGTTTTGTCGCTTCTGGTATGAGTCTCCTCGTACAATTCCAATAATCCGGCATTACCTTGTCACGTTCAAACTGAAGGAATGGCAAACAATAAACCTAAGTAACTATTCCAAAAATTAGGACAGGAATGGTGAAAGAACACGCGTTACCATATCTTGTGCTTTTTGTGCAAAACTTTTTGTTCCTGCCGTATGTCCGGCATCAAGGTATGACCTATTCTCAATGTTTCTGCGACTCTTTTTCTATTAAATTCAAATATAAACAAATTACAATTGTGTGAAATGATAAAAATTTGAAAATAAATAAAGAAATCTATGCAATGTACGAGGGTGCATTAACCTGAAAGTCTGGAGTGCCAAAGTATGATACAAGCCACTCCCAGTCTTTTTCGTCAACACTTGGGGGCCTATTATCTTCTTTCGTCTGTCGTCATCATTTTCTTCAGTGTCATAATATTCTCTCTTCAAACGTGCACGAAAATTCCGATACTTCTTGTTCAAAGATGTCATGATATACTTCCTCTTATCTTTTCTTTTCTTTTCACGTTCATCTTGATCTTTAACATCATCCAGCCCAATATCAAATTTGTCCTGCACATGAGAAATGTTCTAATTAGAAAATAAAGTTCGTAAAAGATATTGAAGAATTATCAATGTTGTGGAAGTATTGTTCTACCAAAATGAGCTTCCACATCTTCTCTTTATTCTCTTGTGGAACTTGTGAAAATTCTTCAATACGATAAAGTGGCGCATTCATAGGATCTCTGACGAGGGAACCACAGTAACTTGACAGCTTAGCTTTGTTGACACCTATTGGTTGACCACTGACATCAAAATCTACCTTTATCTTCTCACCGGGTCTCATTTTAGCCAGTTGTAAATTTCTTGTAGGACCTCTTGGTGTTTTGGTTTTATATGACTTCTTCGTTTTTCCCTTTCCTGACATGTGTAATTTGAATAAAAATAAATATTGTCTTTAAAAAATAGGCTTAGGGTATGTCTTTAAATAAATGAGCCAAACCATACCTGTTTCATTAGATGCCTCCTTTTCCCTGTTAGCATGCTTTCGCCTTTTTTCTCCATCGAGCCTTCTGACCCAAATTTCAATTTTCCGTCAAAAAACACACTTTACATGATCAAATCAACTCTCTTGGAAGCTAACACATTCGTCAATCAAAAAAAAGGAAAGAAGAGGCAATGGCTCTTTAAACAAACCTTCTTGGTCAATTGCTTTTTGGGATTCCCTTGCATTGATTCCATCACTTTCTCGCTCATGGAATTCACTATCTCCCACATCAGCCTTCCCAATTTCATCGGACTCTTTCATTTCTGTAAAGAAATTAAACAATCTCAGACACTATAATGCCTAGAAGTACATAAGTTCATTTGTCATAGGTATTCTGTTATTAAATCCTATATTTATACATATGGACTACTATACCTTCATCGAAGTCCATCTTGTCTTGAACTTCCGCCTCCTGTTGACTATTGATCGCTATTGCAGTGATTTCGCAACTAAGATATTAGAATGAAACTAAATCTAATGACTTTCATAAATGGAATGAGTGTGGTTTAAAAGGTGAACCTTTCTGTATGACTTTGAGGGCTGCTTTTAGCTGCACATTTCCCCCTTTGTTTCCTTTCCCTTGCACGTTTTTGCTCTGCGTCAACAAAGAGCCGATTGCACCCGGTAAAATGAAGTTCCTTTTCGTCCCCTTATTCGCACAGTCTTGGTTATGTGCCTGCCATTTTGTTTCGTATAAAAAAAGAAAGCATGATTAGTATTAACAAATGCATTCAATTGGTGACAAATCAGGAAGGTAGGTAGAGAACAAGTTCAACAAGCACATACCACGGCTCTCACCTGCCGTAGGAATAGATTTAACTTAGACTAGTTTTTTTTTGTACATTGATTGGATGTTAAAAAAAAAAAAGTGTAATTGTACTAGATTGAACCTTTTTCTGTGTATTAGCATACCTTTCACTCTAATTGCATTTTGACTGATATTGTATCATAACTATTGATCTTTCTTCAACTGGATGAAGCAAGTGTCAGCAGAGGTACAATAATCCTCGTGGAAGGGACTTAGCCATGGTTCGAGTTTTAGCCCTTTGTCATAGTGCAATCACCCATGCCAAGTGAGTTTTTACCTAGCTTTTTCAAGATTGATTACAAATGTCTTTGCTTCTTTTCTATGCCTAGTTAACTGTGATTCATGCCCTTCGATATGACTTTCGTTCCTCTGTGATTGATCTATGATATATAATTACTAGTAAAACAGGAGTTTGCCAGCTTTTGCTCTCTGATACGCACCATGGCGACTCTCCCAGGCTCTTATTCCTTTATAAGAGATGGATTTCGACGATTCTTACTGTCCAAGGTAGGTGGGTTGTAAAAATTGTCTGTCAATCTGATCTGTGTTGTGACTTGTCAGTCTGCTAGTTTTTGATACTATCAGTTACTATGTTGGCGACGAATGAGTCTAATATGGAACTATGTTCTTGGTTGAAGGTGAAGGTGATAGGTAAGGCTCATTTCTACTTCACCATAGCGCGGACGTGACAGGAAATGGTAAAAGGAGTGCTAGATACTCTATAGCTTTTCAGTGCCTGGTTTTGGAGGGAATTATAGAAGAAACCCTGATGTGAATATACATGTTTTTTTTGTCACTTGGTTGGTATAGACATAGTTAACATTTTTGTATCTTTGTTATGCTTTTCAAATCCCTAATTTTGTCTGGAATTTCTGGATGGCTGGCAACTTATACATCTGAAAGACTGTAAGGCAGTTAAATGAGGCAAGTATATGTACTGAGTTTTTCCTTTGTAATACCTTAATCTGAGTTTTATGACTTATGAGGAGTATTTATTTACTAGCAACTTCATAAACAACTAATGCTATTAGGCATTGGCTTACCTAAACAACCGATACAAATAGGTGGTGGAAACACTATGGGAACTGATGGTCCTCACCTTTTAAGATAGAGTGCAAGCTTCCTTATATGTAATGAAACATACAAACAACAAGCCGGACCAAATAAGACACATCTGTAGCACCCCTATATCTTCCGGCTTTAAGCATTCCAAATACATTCTCATCAAGAGATACACACAGCAATGGCCAATCAGGTACAAGACGAAATCGATTTACATTGCACCTCCCTATCCGACAAACTACTTCTTTCACCTAACGAGCAAATACTACAGAACCTTTAATATCATATCAAAGAGGGTGATAAGATGGTAAAGACCAATCAAAGAAAAGTTGAAAATGCATTCTTGATGCCCTAGGCATCCTACCATTTCCAGTAAATACACATTGAATTAGTCTCATCCATTTGCATTTTCTCATTCACAAATGTTACAAGTGCTAAGAAGAAACAACCATCAATAAGTGATTTACTGACTAACTTTTTACCATACAATGCATCCTGCTAGACTACTTCCATAACAGATTATGCAATACAGTCAGCCCCGTTTCCTAACTTTTCAAAGGCATCGCCATATAATTACTAGTAACTAATAATACCCTGCTAAATGCTAATAGACAGGATTCTTTATACATAAGTGAAAGATGGTTCCGATTTGTTTATTTTGCTAATACACAGAAAAAGGAACGTACAAAGAAATTTCAAAATCTAACTCAACATACCTTCCTTTTCTTGTTTGCAATAGTGGCTTCCTCGTCATTTCCATCATCCGAAAGATCATCCTCCGGTGAGTAGTCACTATCTTGATCTAAGGTAGCTTTACTCTTGTTCCTGCTCACCTCCTTCTTCTGCTTCGTGCTATCCACTAGACTAATCATGTTAGCCATAATGCGCTTCACACCTAGATTATCCAGCTTTGTGTTGTTAGCTTCAATCCTTTGAAGTCTCAGCTTCTCGTACTCATTTGTTGGACCTTCAACTTTTTTCCTGGATGTCTTTCCACTTGGTTTGGACATTTTCATGAAAAACTCCCAACACGGAAGAAAAACACGCTAACAAAAAACATTATCATTACTTACTCAAACAAACAGACAAATTATAATAACTACCATAAAAATTTCAATAGCACGAAAAAGAATGTAAAAAACATCTAAGTTGATATTCCATAAATTTCAAACAAACACACATATTATAATAACTACCATAAAAATTTCAATACAAATGGTTTAACAACTCTATCAATATAAATGGAATTATTAAATCCCTATAATGGATCAATTTAAAAAAAAAAAAGCCAAACGCATTAAACTTTCGTTGTTTCCCCAATGCTATCTTGGACAAGTATTTCAGGAACGTCGTAGAAGTTCCTTGGGTTTGCCTTCACTACAACCTTCCAATTTGGCTTCGCAACGTCCTGAACATAGTACACTTGCCCAACTTGTGAAGCTAAAACGTAGGATCATTTCCCAACACCTTTCCAATATTGACACTGATGAATTCAAAGCAATCTTTAGTTATTCCTCGCCATGACTATGAACATCCCACCAATCACACATGAACAAAGTGACACGATTTCCTCCTGTGACTGTACTTCAATGACTTCGCGCAGCAGACCGTAATATTCAAGATCATTTTCCCCCAACACAACAATCCCACTGTTTTGTGTCTCTCTTTCCATTTCACTGTCCTTTGTGCGGAACATACAACCATTTACCATGTAGCTGTTCATAGTCGCTACAACACGATCTGGGCCATCCGCTAAGGCCTGTAAATGTTCAGTCATAGCAGGATGCTTTTCTTGAGCTAAAGAAGTCACCTGCACCAAACATTATTCCAACTTATATACGTAAATAGGTAGACATCTTTGTCATATGAGGGAGGCAAATTTCTCGTTATTTTAACTTACTCGATGTTTGAACCATTGAATGAACTTGCGCTTCCTAGCGATTGTCATCTTTGTTGTGTTTGAAACTTCACGCTCATACTCACTAGTGCAAAATAGGACAATAATGGTGAATTACAAACTTAGCATATATGTAGATGGTTTGATTGCAGAACACTAAAACTTACTCAATGAATGGCTTCACTTCTTCACAATTATTGAGCACATAAAAATGGAGATCCTCCCATTCTTGTGTTGTTAATGATCGAGGTGTTTTTCCCGACGCTCGACCACTTGTCTTAAAAATGGGTAATCGATCCTCAGCATCACCATGATCATCACAGTCATAGACTCTATCTTCCTTATTGAATTGTGTTTCAATATCCTCCATGTATCTTGAACAAAATGTCAGACACTCCTCTAGAAGATAGCCTTCTGCTATCGACCCTTCAGGATGCCCTTTGTTACGAACGTACCTCTTCAGTTTACATAAATACCTACACAAGAGGAACAATAAACTAAGCAAGCAAGTCAAGAAGATAATAAATTTTGATGTTTTTATCTTCCAAACTATATTAAGCTACATACCTCTCAATAGGTACATCCAACGATATTGAACGGGCCCGCAATCATTGCTTCTTTTGCAAGGTGTACCGACAGGTGAATCATAATCACAAAGAAAGCCGGTGGGAAAATCTTTTCTAACTCGCATAGGATGACGGCTATTTCCTTGTCCATTATTTCTAAGTCTTTCACATTCAATGTCTTAGAGCAAATTCCTTGAAAAATGAACTCAATTTAATAAGTGGTGTGGACAGTGACTTCGGCCAATCACGTATAGCAAGAGGAAGAAGATGCTCCATAATGACATGGAAGTCATGGCTTTTCAAACCTGCCAATTTGCGCTCTCTCAGCAATGAATTTCGGGAGATATTTGAAGCATAGCCATCAGGGAACTTGACACTCGTTAGGAAGGTACATAGCTTCTTTTTTTCCTCCAAGGATAACGTGTAAGGAGCCGGGGGAATCTCCCAACTACCATCGTCTCGTTCTTTAGCATGCTGGGACTTTCTAATTTTCATTTCCTTCAAATCATGTCGTGCATTCAGATTGTCCTTACTTTTTCCTTCTATGTCAAGCAACGTAGCAAGTAAGGTCTCACAAACATTCTTCTCAATGTGCATCACATCTAAATTATGACGCACTAGAAGACTACTCCAATACGGCGACTCATAGAAAATGCTCTTTTTTCTCCATATTGCTTTGGATTTGTTCTTTTTATCTTTGCGTCGATTTCTCTTCCTAGTAGGAGTCTCAAGGGATGTAACACATTCAACATCCACCAATTGTTCAAGCATTCCTCACCGTTAACTCCTTTGGCTTTGGTCTAATCTCATGTGTGCCGTCAAAAGATGCCCCATCGTACCTCCATTCATGATCAATGGGTAGAAATCGCGATGACACATGTAACAGTACTTGCCCCATTTCTTAGCCATTCTGAAGATGTGTCACTGTTGCAAGTAGGACAACCTTTTTCTCCTCCCGTACTCCATCCACAGAGATCACCATAAGCAGGATAGTCACTAACAGTCCATAACAAAGAAGCGAACAACCTAAACTTCTCTTTTTTTGAGGCATCATACGTCTCCACACCAACATTCCACAGCAACTTAAGTTCCTCAATTAGAGGTTGGAGATACACATCAATATTCTTCTTAGGTCCCTTAGGGCCTGAATGAGCGTGGACAAAATAAGAGAATGTTGTTTCATGCAAAGCCATGGAGGCAAATTATATGGTATTAGAACCACTGGCCATGTGCTATGGGGAATATGTCCATTCCTGAAGGGACTGAAGCCGTCACTTGCTAAACCAAGGCGAACATTTCGTGTTTCAGAGGCAAAAGATGGATACTTATCGTCAAATGATTTCCAAGCTTTTGAATCGGCTGGATGTGTCATTACCCCATCGTCACTCTGACGTTCATCTGAATGCCATCTCATACTAGCGGCAGTTTTAGATGACATAAACATTCTCTGAAGCCTGGGTATTAAAGGGAAATACCTCATTGTCTGACATGGAAGCTTTTTGGGATTGGGTTCTGTAGTGGGATTTCCATTCCCTTGTTCTTTTTTTTCCATCTTGATGCATGACACTTTATACATTCATCCACATTAGCATGCTCTTTCCAAAATAGCATGCAATTATTGGGACAAGCATCAATCTTGATGGAGTTAAGAGACAACTTCTTCACCGTCTTTTGAGCTTCGTAGAAGGATTCTGGCAAAGTGTTATTCTCCGGCAATGCTTCCTTGAAAAGATCAAGAATCATAGAAAGACTTTTATCTGTTATCCCCCATAAGCACTTTATGTGAAATAACTTAAGCAGAAAGGACAACTTTGAAAAGTTTTTACAGCCTGGATATAACGGCAACTCAATGTCTTCCATTAATTTATAAAATGTTTTGGCTTCTTCACTTGGATCTCCTCGAATACCAACATTAGCCTTTGCATCCACAGCTTCTCCAACCTCAACATCTACTTCTTGTGTCGCCATTCCAAATGCTTCATACAACATGTCACTCATATAATTATGCTCTACATTTTTATGCGAGTCATCTAAAGCATTTGCATCAACTTGGCATTCAAAGCTTTCACCATGTCGTACCCAACGTGTGTAACTCTTAACAATCCCAAACTTTAGCAGATCTAATTCTATTTCCGGCCTGGTTTTCCTCCTCTCATTGTTGCATTTCACACAAGGACATGGTACAACTTGATTTCCTTTTCCTTGTGTAAAAGCAAACTCTAAGAACTTCTTCACACCAGTTTTATACTTGGGGTCATTTTTCTTGCATAGCATCCAGTCACGATTATATGATTCCATATTGTCCTACCTTTGATCCAAGTATATGAATAATTTAGTCATGATTATAAATAAAGCATCAATTATCTAATCTAACATTTTATGATAATCAGATATGCTACAAATGTTAAAAGAATTGCTGCAAGTCTTTTCAGCCATCACATTAGTGACAAAAATTGTGTAAATCTATAACAGGTAGATGCTCAGTCTAATACGGGTCACACACTCACACTATCTCCATCAGAAAATACGAGTCGAAGTTTCAATTATAATTCTTCCCAAACTAGTGGTACAATTTCTAAATTTACTGTTATAGGCTTATAGCCTTATAATAAATCTAGTAAGGCAGTCTAGTTCTTCCCGGTTCCTTTTCTATACCTGTAAGGCTATAACCCCTGACAATCAATACTTAAGCTGGAAAAGAAAGAACTTTTCGAGCTAAGAAGAAATCATACAGACCCTCTGGGTAGATGAAACAAAAACACAAGGACTGAAACCACCAATTCCTAAAACTCTAGTAGAAGAGTCTCGCCTGAACTAACACTTTTTATATCATATTGCAACCAAAATTACTACTTCAATATTCTTTTCAGATAACTCCGCAGCATTCACACATACAGCCACAAATCCCAGCCATCCACATTCGACCACGAATTCGACCAAATTAACTGTCTTAAGCAATACATCATTAACATAATACATAATCTAACAATATGATCCAAATTACTAAACCTCTGCTTATTATATAAGTATACACCCAGTCCCAGATGATTAAACAAAGAATTTGAAATATCAAAGATACATAAATTAAAGTTCTAAGAATGATGAATGAGCAAATGAACTAAGAATTACCTGAATATGAAGATGGTGCAATTCAGGGTGTTTTGAGCAAACTCCTCCTTCGAATTCAGTATCAATCAATATTGAAGAATCTGCAAGAAATTTTATAATTTTGTAAAATTACGAATGAAATTCCCGGCTAATAAATTGAATGAATTACGAATGAAAAATTACGAATGAAATTCCCGGCTAATAAATTGAATGAATTACGAATGAAAAATTACGAATGCAATACAGCTTGATTTTGATTAATTGAATGAATTATTATGCAAACAATCAACTAAAGTATGACTTACCGCCAAAATAATGAGGGAAATCTCTCTTACGTTTTTCGACCTAATTTCACTTCAAATTCCCCGCTAATAATTCCCTCCTTTTTTTGGAAGATCTTAATGATTTTTTGAGATTGCATAGCAGATTTTTTGGCGATTGAATTGGACCTGTTTTGTGCGAGATACGGGAAGAAGAACTTCTTTCCTAATTGCTTGATAATTCAACGGCATCTTCATGATTTTCTGATTTTTCGTTTCTTTTCTTTCTTTCTTTTTTTTTTTTTATGGGGAATTCTATTCTTTTGCTTTTTTTAATGGATTATTTTATTATTTCAATTTTTTTGAGGGGATGGATTATTTTTTTACTTTTTACTTCTTTATGTCACAAATTATCTTAATTAAGGTGCATGTGAGTTTATGATTTCAATTTTCCAATTCTAAATTCTTCCAATTTTTTAGACTCGTGCGTTCAATGACTGATGTAGCTGATCGATGTCATGCTAAAATGTAATGGAAGTTTTTGTATTGTTTAGATATACTAAAAAATATTCATTGAATATTTTATTTATAAAAATTCTTGCTTAACGCAAATATACAATTAACTATTGTGAGATGGGAGTAATAACTTTTGCCTTAAATAATACGTCAATTTTATTAATGTAAAAATGACCCGTGTCACAAACTTGATTATTACCTTCCTTACATACACAAATATATCCTACTCTACTTTAGTCATTTGATATTAATGATCAAACTTTACTGATTTCTAGTGCTATAATTGGTATTTTTGTTTTAAGCCACCTTTGATTTGTAAGAAAATTTGTAATTTAGAATGGGAAGGGGTAACATATAGTCTCTTCATTCGGGGACACCATAGCTCTCCCCCTTTCGTTATATAATAGAGATATTTTGTACTTTAATTCTTGAATGATATATATTTTACATAAACCTTTTTACCTTGATAATTAATCGCTACTATATAATAGAAAAAGATACGTCCAATTCTATTAATGTAAAAGTTTTATTACATATAGGAAACACTATAAGAAAGTAATAATTTAATTATTATTTTAAATAGAGATAAAGTTTCCTGATTGTTTGAGTGATTTGCGTGATTTTTATTTATAATGTGATTTGTAAAGTTTCTTTTAAGTGATTTGTGAGTGAGTGTTCTAAATAAATGAAATCGAATCACCAATATTATGACTATCAACAAAATTCCTCCAACACCGAAAATAATTCACCACAACAACACCAATAATTAAATACTCAAATATATATCTCCAATTTTTAATTCCAACACCTTGAAATTACCTAGTACGTAGATGTGAAACAACACCATCATAACCGCTCGTAATCAAAATCTTCCAATTACCCTTGACCCTCGGATTTACCATCCTCGTATGATTAGGCCAACTACACCGGGCTACCACCAACAACCTCGCTCCATCTTTGAATGAACCTAATTTGGTGCATAAAGATAGAAGACATGACAATAAAATAAAGGGCATCTATCATGAACCAAGAACCACGCACCATGTCAGGGTCTGGTGCATAATCTTAAGCTCCTCATCAAAGGCTATAGAATTATAGGCGGTAATTATTCAAACCACAATCAAAACAACAAAGAAGTTTAAATGGAGCCAGTACAATGATGAATATTTATGCACAAGTTAATTGGTCAACTTTCACTCATGACTCAATCAAATCGATCAATTTATTAGGGTAAGACATTTCATGTGTCGATATTAGTTTGGTAAGTTATTAATACAATCTTCATAACAGAGTTATTGGCAACTTATGCTCATAATAAATATAAATCAATAAATTTAGTCTTTGTTAAGAAGTGATCGGTGATGACATGCATTATTTGCTTCAAATAGAAAATTCTGAAAATATTCAATTGTTGCCAATATTATGATAACGTGTGATCGTGCAGAAATTTATCTTAGGGCCTTATCTCCTCAACTAATTTTCAGTTCAGTTGAGTTAAGCATAAATCAGTTCAGTTCAGTTCAGCTCCAAGTATATATTAGTTTCGTTCATTTCAGTTCAACTCAGCTCCAATCAGTTCAGTTCAGTTCATCACCAATCTTTTATATAACCATTTTGTTAAATATTATTATTATTGTTATCGTTTTTGTTGTTGTTTCTATATATTATTTGTTTATTGTAGCTTTATTACTCATTATTATTACTATTATTATTATTATTAGGATGAACATGGTTTAGGTCAAAAGCACACATAAACCCACGTTTTTTATCTCATAAACAATAAAATCACGTCAAAACGGTTTTTATGATGCAATTATCATTATTATCATTAATTATTATTATTATTAATTTATGATTATTAATATTATTTATTTATAACTATCATTTAAAAATATCCAAAATACTATTATTATTCATTATTATTATTTATCATTATAATTATTGTTTAATATTCATATTATTATTGTTTAAATATTATTTATATATTTATTACATTGAATTTAATTCAATTCAATTTAATACAATTTCAATTCAATTCAGTTCAGTTCAGCTGTTTTATACGGAAGAGAACATGTCCTTTATTTCATAAGGAACAATAAATGAATTTTTTTTCCCGAGACGAAATATCTGTTGTATAAAAAAGAAAATATAAAAATTCTCTAAAATCTTATAAATTATTTACGGTATAATTTCAAAGTTTTTCAAACACAAAAATCAAAGATATAAAAAAAACATAAGGAGGGAAATTTTTTTAATTCTGAATTAGATTCCCACCTTAACGAAACAAACCTGGTAATAACGTCTCCCTTTCCCTTTGCCAAACCAACTATATGACCCCTCAATTAATTCCCATTAAACCCTAATCCCCATCCTCTTTTCCG